>NW_028274818.1:22126750-22278041 GCF_037043125.1 Eumetopias jubatus | reverse complement strand
AAAGATTGTGTTTAATATAATAAACCAGTTGATTTTATTATAATCACTAACATACAGTAAGTGATTTTATAATTTCAATAACAAACTATACTTTCTAGAGTTCAACTTTGAATATAAACATTAAATTAAGGGTTTCAATAATGTCTACCTAAATTGTCCACAAGCTAGAACCAAATAAAAATTCGATCTCAAAGCAAAAGTAAGAAAAATAGATCAAATTTTCTAGTCATTATGCAATGAAACATACCCTAATGATAAAAATTGGAGAAAAGGACAAGCTATACCATACAATTTTACCAAGATCTCTCATTTTTTAATTGATGTGAAATTCAAATAGTGTAAAATTAACCATTTTAAAGTTATCAACTCAGTGGTATTTAGTTTTTTCAAGGTATTGTGCAACCACCACCTCTATCTGGTTTCAAAATATTTTTATCACTCCAAAATAAAACTCCATAATCATTAAGCAGCCTCTCTTTACTCTCCCTGCCCCTAGCGCTTGGCAACCAGAACGGGCACTCTTCCTCCACGGATTTATCTATTTTGGATATTTCATATAAATGGAATCCTACATTATGTGACCTTTATGTCTGCCTTCTTTCACTTAGCATGTTTTCAAGGCATATCTATATTATAGCTTGTAGCACTACTTCACTACTTTTTATGGATGAATAATATTCCATTGTATGTATATACCTCTGTTTATGCCTATATCCATTTATGGACATCTGGGTTGTTTCCAGCTTTTGGAATAGTGCTGCTATGAACATTCACATGCAAGTATTCAAGTATCTGTGTTCAAGTATTTAGGGTTTATACCAAGGAGAAGAATTGCTGGGTAATATCGTAATTCTGTGTTTAGCTTCTTGAGAAACTACCAAACTCTTTTCCACAAAAGCTGACCTATTTTACACTTCATCTAGCGATGTGTGAGCATCCATTCCTTCACATTTTTGCCAACATTTGTTATGTGTTAGTGTGTGGAAAGGAATTTCATTGTGGTTTTGATTTTCATTTGCCTGTTAACGATTTTGTGCATCTTTTCATGTACTTGTTGGCAATTTGTATATTTTCTTTGAAGAAATGTCTATGCAAATCCTTTGCTCATTTTTAAATTGGATTGTTTATCATTTTGTTGCTGAGTAGTAGAGTTCTTTATAAATTCTGGATATTAGACTATTATCAGACATATAATTTCCAAATATTTTCACCCATCCTTCAAGTTGTTTGCATTTTCTTGATAATATTCTTTGGTGCACAAAAGTTTCATATTTTGATAAAGTCCATTTTCTCTACTTTTTTATCTTTTGTTATTCATGCCTTTTATGTCATATGTAAGACTCTATGGTCAAATCTAAGATCCTGAAGATTTCCCCTACATTTTATTTTAAGAGTATTGTCTGCTACCATTTATAGTTATGCTGTTGATTCATTTTGAGTTCAAGTTTGTATATTGTGCAAGGTAAGAGTTCTTCCAGTCTTGCAGATTGGCCCTGTGCCAGGACACTTCTTCAGCACCTAGCCATAGTTGTAGTGAGCCTACGATTTAGCCCACTGTGAAAACTACAGGTCTTCTCAAGTCTTTTTTGTGCATGCAACTTGTCCTGGCATATAACTGTTTTCTAAAGTTCCCTATGTATATGGTTGCTTTTGAATGTCCACATTTTTCAAAGGTATTCTATCCAGCTTTTCCTCCCAGGCCTTAGGTAGTCTGCTGTAATTTTGCCTCTGGATTAGTTCAGTTTGCTGTGTTATTGATCAGTGTGCACTGCTCATTCAACCTAAATTCTGAGTTAGGTAAAGTAGATGAGTGTCTTCGGTCAGTCCTTGAGGTAGAATTCAGACAGATAAAAATAGACATACACAGTAAGTTGCCAATATTGAATGCTCCTTCCAGAAATGGGGACCAGTGTCCCAGACTGGGAGCTTAGGCTACAAACATTTCAAGACTAAGACTAATAAATATGACACAAACTTTCTTACCATTTTGAGGTTGCCTTTTTCTTAATTCAACATTTGTTTAATTGCTATAAATTTTTATTGTCTTCCAGAATTCTGAAAAACTTGCTTCTGATAGTTCTACTTGTTTTTGTTTTGCTTTGTTTTATTTTTTAATGTTTCTGTGTGGAAATAAGAGCATGGACCTGCATAATCTGATGTTTAGCTTTTAGCTATTAATCTTAGTGAGAATCCATTGTAAGTGAGGAGTCATTTCTCGCTTGCTCCTTTCAAAATTCTCTCCTTATCCTTAGCTTTTGACAGTCTGATTATAATGTATGTTGGTGTGGATCTTTTTTAGTTTATCTAAAATGGAACTTGTTGAACTTTTTGGACATGCAGAGTCATGTGTTTCTAGAGATTTGGGGAAAATCTGATCATTTTTTATTCAAACATTATTTCCCTTTCTTTTCCTTCTAGGACAGGTATATGCATATGTTGATAAGCTGATGGTATTATAAATGTCTCTCCATTTTTATTTTGTTTTTATTCTTTGTTGTTCTGCTCCTCAGCCAGGATAACTTTAATTGACCAATCTTCAAGTTTTCTGATTCTTTTTTCTATCTGCTCAAATCTGTCATTGAATCGCTCCAGTAAATTTTTCATTTCATTGATAGGATTTTTAATCTCCAGAATTTCTACTTGGCTCCCTTTTATAATTTCTCTTTACTGATGTTCTCTATTTGTTCATATATCATTCTCCTTGTTTACTTTGGTTCCTTGTCCACTTTCCTTTAGTACTTTGAACATATTTAAGATGTATTTAAATATTTTTCTACCAAATTTAGTATCTGAACTTGCTCCTATGGTTTTTGTCCTATGAACAGACCACATTTTTCTGTTTCTTTGTATACCTTAATATTTTTATTGAAAACTGGACATTTTGAATATTAGAATGTGATAATTTTGGAAGTCAGATTTTCCCCTTCCCCCGAGTTTCCTTTTGTTGATTGCTGAGAACTAGAGTTGTCCATGTATTCAGTGAGTTTTCCAAATTATTTTTTTTCAAAGACTGTATTTCTTGTCATGTGTTGTCACAAGTCTCTATTCTATTATTTCACTGGCAAGCCAGTGATTTGGTAGACTTCCTTAAATGCCTATGACCAAAAGAAAAAAAAAAACAATACTGTCTAGCCTTTGCAGACTGACTCTGTACAGGTCACTCCTTCAGTGATTATTCTTGTCTACAACTCTGCTTTAGCTTTCACTTTTCATTTTCTTGGAGCACAAAGATCAACGACTGGTGTAAACCTAGGATCCTCTCAAATCTTTTCTGAGTATGCATCCATCCCTAGTATGTGGCACTCCAGATTCCAAAGTATTCATGGCAGCTCTTCTAAGCCCTTATTCCTCCAAGAAACTGCCTCTCAGCCTCTTCCTTCTCATGCTTTTTGGTTTGAATATGGCTTGCTCCATCCGTTCTTCCTTGCTCCAGGAAGCGGGGGGTGGTATAAGTCTTTAAATGGTTCCTACAGCCAGGGCACCTGGGTGGCACAGTTGGCTGAGCATCTGACTCTTAGTTTTGGCTCAGGTGGTGATCTCAGGGTCATGGCTCCACACTCAGCACAGAGTCTGCTTAAGACTCATTCTCCCTCTCCCTATGCCCCTCCCCCTGCCACTCTCAAGCATGTTCTCTCTCTCTGTCTAAAATAAATAAATAAATCTTTTTAAATAAACAAATAAATGCTTCCTACAGCTGCTGCTAGGAAAGCTGCTGTAGCCTGAAAGGGTAATAAAATAAAGGCCAGTCTCTACACTGGTCTTTCAGGGACATCCAGTCTGATCATAATGCATAAAAACAATTTATTGAAAACAAGATATATATTTATTTCCCCTCTAAACCCTCCCCACCCCACCCCACCAGCATCAGTAAACTGCCCTAGAAAGATGAACAATGGCTGGTGCAAATATGAGGAATGGGGAATGGCAGATGAACTAATTTACCAAAATTTAACAGCCTTATTCTTCATTAGGCATTTCCCTGGTTTTCTAAGTTTTTTATTATATCCTAGATTTATAAAAAAGTTGATTTTGTTATTTTTTGCCAACTTAATGGTTGCTTCAGTGGAGGGTCCAATTTTTGAAACTCTCTACTATGCTATTTCTATGACATCATTACACACAAATGTCTTTTAACAGTTCTTATGCCAAAGAGGAAATCAAATATCAATTGTAAAATACCTAGAATAAAATTTAGTCAAATTGTTACATGTCATAACCAATGAATATGCTTTAAAAAAATAAAGGGACAAAGAGAGGCACCTGGGTGACTCAGTCCGTTAAGCAGTCTATTCTTGATTTGGGCTCAGGCCATGATCTCAGGGTTTTGGGATTGAGCTCTGTGTTAGACTCCACATTCAGTGAAAAGTCTGCTAAAGATTCTCTCTCTCCCTCTGCCCCTTCCCCCACTTGCTCTCTCTCTCTTTTTTGTTAGAAAATATTTTATTTATTTATTTGAGAGAGAGAGCACACAGTAGGGGGAGCAGCAGGCAGAGGGAGAGGGAGAAGCAGACTCTCTGCTAGGCAGGGACAATGTGGACCTCAATCCCAGAAACCTGGGATCATGACCTCAGTTGAAGGCAGATGCTTAACTGACTGAGCCACACAGGCACCTCTCTCCCTCTCTAAATGTTTAAAAAAAAATGAATAAAGAGAAAATTAAGTCATAAACATTTCAAAACAAGCAAGAAAAAAGATAATTAAGCATTCAACTAAAAATTTTATAATACTTTAGTGAAATAAGAAAGAATTTACAGGAAAGATAATTACAAAGATTACACAATTATTTTGAAAAAATAGCATGGAATCTGTAAAATATCAAAAATTAAGTTTCAGGAAAATCAAATAATAAAATAAGATTCATGAAAAGCTGATTAACTCAAGAAACCAAAGAAAGCTTTTACAAAATTAGAAACAAAACTGAATAAATGGATATCTCTCGATAATCAAAGAATGACAAAAGTGTATCTCACACCTAAAAACAGATTTGAAAACTTGCATGATATGAATGAATTTTAGGAAAATATCAATTAATAAAAAAAGACACTAAAATGAATGTAAAAGAAAATGTAACCCAATAATTCACATGCAAAATTTTGAAGAATAATTCATCTAACAACCCCCATCTCCAAAAAAGTATTGATTACAGAAGCAATCACAGAAGAATACCATCAATTAATCAAGACAGGCTACCTCAATTCTATATCTACAATGCCAGAATTTAACGAAAATAAGAAAGTCACCATAGATATGAAATCAGCACAATATTGATTTCCTAATTCAATAAAAGAGTACAAAATAATGACAGGAACATGACAATACAATTTGACTACAAACGCAGAAACATGAATTAAATCATAGAAAATAGATTCTAGTTGTAGTAGGCAAGATCAATATATCAATAGATAGAATTCAAAGAAGTTTTGTGTTCATAAACATGAATACATATATTAAAAGGTCAAAAGTGCAAGTCCATGATAAATTCCAGAGAAAAAGAAATAGTCTTCAATAAAGTTCAGCTGTGATTATTTAAAACACTTCAAAGGACTGTAAACTGACATACAGAAAACACTTTGATAAAGAACAGTAAGGCGATATATAGATATAATGTGTATTTATATATTAAATGTGTATTTATATCCAAAGTATATATTATATATTATCAATCTATTCTCTTTAAGTTTTATTCAACACTTTTTTCAGCCATTTTTCATTTTTCAGCTATTAAAGAAAATGTTCTACAATACCCACAAGCGTCCTCTCTCATAAAATACTGGTTTGATTTCAAAAATTAGTTCGAATTTCTTGTCAAGTCAACTTAACAACGTGCACCAAAATTTAAAATAAATGTATTCTTTTAGCCAATTCCACTGCCAGATCCCTAGGACATGCGAGCAAAAGCATTTGAAGATATGATATTCATAACTGCAACATCCTCAAATTGGAAGCTACCTGTTAGTCAAGCACAAGTGAACTAAATTACTACATAGCTGATAATAAGAATGAGAACTCTGTCATATTTGACTACTCTTCTTTTACAGTTCACAAAGAATCCATAGCCAGTCCTATAGATGCCAGTATTGAGTCATAGCCTGAATGTCTCCACTCCTCCACTGACACTCCCACAGCACTGTCCAAGTCAGACCTACTACATAATCCTGCCTTCTGCTTCCACCTGGCCTTTCTATAGTCCACTTTCTAAGCATCCATCAGAGTGACTTTTTAAAGGTAAATCAAATCATATCATTCTCTTGTTTAAAAAGCTCTAATCATGCTAATAAAAGCTGGTCTTCCTACTATCCCCAAAGCCTCACATGACCTGGCTTCTGCTTCGCTTTCCCACTATATTGCCCATCAGATTCTATGATAGCATGAAACTTGTTCCCTGTTCTATACACAATTCCCAACATATAGTTGTTGCTCCATAAAAATCTACAGAATCAATAAACTTCAGTTTCTTCTGTGCCATTTTGCACAACTCACATGTTTCTCAGTCATACCTAGGATCATTTATATCTCAGGCATTTTTGTATTTTTTTGTGACTTCTGCCTGGGGTGAAATTTGTATATGTAACTCCTCCTATATTTTAGGTCCAAGTTTAAATGTGTCTCCTCAGAGAGACCTTTCTTGACAATTAAAATAGCCCCATGCCAACTGAGCAGATTACATCACACAACCTTGCCATGTTAATACCCTTTGTTAATATTTTAAAATTTTTGATGGGTCATGGATGTAGGATATAGCATTTGCAGTGTGCCCATTTAAAATACTTGAGCTGTCCTTTCATCCATACTTCCATTTATCCAAAAATATTTATTGAGCAACGATAGTATGACAGTCACTCTGGTTCTTACATTAAAGCAGCTAATAAAACAAAATATCCCTGCTTTCTTGGAGTGTATGTTCTAGAGGATGAAGAAAGACAATAAACACATTTTAAAAAGTAAAATATAACATGTTTTAAATTGTGAAAGTGTCAGACTGGGGAACAAATTTTTTAAATTTTTTATTGTTATGTTAATCACCATACATTACATCATTAGTTTTTAATGTAGTGTTCCATGATTCACTGTTTGTGCATAACACCCAGTGCTCCATGCAGAACGTGCCCTCTTTAATACCCATCACCAGGCCAACACATCCCCCCACCTCCCTCCCCTCCAGAACCCTCAGTTTGTTTTTCAGAGTCCATCATCTCTCATGGTTCGTCTCCCCCTCTGATTACCCTCCTTCATTCTTCCCCTCCTGCTATCTTCTTCTTCTTTTATTTTTCTTAACATATATTGCATTATTTGTTTCAGAGGTATAGATCTGTGATTCAACAGTCTTGCACAATTCACAGCACTCACCATAGCACATACTCTCCCCAATGTCGATCACCCAGCCACCCCATCCCTCCCACCCCCCACCACTCCAGCAACCCTCAGTTTGTTTCCTGAAATTAAGAATTCCTCATATCAGTGAGGTCATATGATACATGTCTTTCTCTGATTGACTTATTTCACTCAGCATAATACCCTCTAGTTCCATCCATGTCGTTGCAAATGGCAAGATCTCTTTCCTTTTGATGGCTGCATAATATTCCATTGTGTATATATACCACTTCTTCTTTATCCATTCATCTGTCAATGGACATCTTGGCTCTTTCCACAGTTTGGCTATTGTGGACATTGCTGCTATAACAATTGGGGTGCACATACCCCTTCAGATCCCTACATTTGTATCTTTGGAGTAAATACCCAGTAGTGCAATTGCTGGATCGTATGGTAGCTCTATTTTCAACTGTTTGAGGAAACTCCATACTGTTTCCCAGAGTGGTTGCACCAGCTTGCATTCCCACCAACAGTGTAGGAGGTTCCCCTTTCTCCACATCCCCACCAACATCTGTCATTTCCTGACTTGTTAATTTTAGCCATTCTGACTGGTGTGAGGTGGTATCTCATTGAGGTTTTGATTTGGATTTCCCTGATGCCGAGCGATGTTGAGCACTTTTTCATGTGTCCGTTGGCCATTTGGATGTCTTCTTTGGAAAAATGTCTGCTCATGTTTTCTGCCCATTTCTTGATTGGATTATTTGTTCTTTGGGTGTTGAGTTTGATAAGTTCTTATAGATTTTGGATACTAGCCCTTTATCTGATATGTCATTTGTAAATATTTTCTCCCATTCTGTCGGTTGTCTTTTGGTTTTGTGGACTGTTTCCTTTGCTGGGCAAAAGCTTTTTATCTTGATGAAATCCTGATAGTTCATTTTTGCCCTTGCTTCCCCTGCCTTTGGCGATGTTTCTAGGAAGAAGTTTCTGTGGCTGAGGTCGAAGAGGTTGCTGCCTGTGTTCTCCTTTAGGATTTTGATGGACTCCTGTCTCACATCTAGGTCTGTCAACCATTTGGAGTCTATTTTTGTGTGTGGTGTAAGGAAATGGTCCAGTTTCATTCTTCTGCATGTGGCTGTCCAATTTTCCCAACACCATTTGTTGAAGAGACTGTCTTTTTTCCATTGGACATTCTTTCCTGCTTTGTCAAAAATTAGTTGACCATAGACTTGAGGGTCCATTTCTGGGCTCTCTATTCTATTCCATTGATCTATGTGTTTGTTTTTGTGCCAGTACCATACTGTCTTGATGCAGACTGGGGAACAATTTTAAATAGGGAATCAGAGTAGGCCTCGTTACAGGTAAAATCAACATTAATTCTTAAGAATTTTGGAATTAATCCTGTGGATGTCTATGATTCTTCAAAGAGAAGAGACAGGGCTCAAGGCAGAACACCCATATTCAAATTTCCAAGTATCAAATGGGATATAACCAAATTGTTAAGAAACCAGAATGCTGAGAAATAAAATATAATAAAAATTATCCATATATTCATAAATTACCCATGCTATCCTGATAATGAGCACTGAAATTTGTGAGTCTTAATGGCAAATCTAGTAATATTTTCAAGTTTTACTTTCCTAAGAATTCTCCACTAAGGTTACAGAAGAACCAAATATGATGGATTATATTTTTACAGTTAAGGTATATTGTGTGAATCTTTACTTTTATGAATCCCAAAGGGAAACTGGATTTGGCATATTGATTCATGAAGGGAGGTGTGGTAGATTTGTGAAGTAATAGTCTCCAGTGACTCCCCTCTCTCTGAATCTATGCTCTTGTGTGGTCCCTCTTCCTACACTGAATCTGTGCTTGGCCATGTGACTTACTTTGGCCAGCGGAATTAGCAAAAACAATGTAATCAAGAGCATGAAAAGAAGCTGCACATGGGGACTTATCTTGGAATGCTGCCATGAAGCCCAACCTAACCTGTTATAGATACTTGACACAGCAAACAGTCATCATGAACTGCTAGACATGGGAATAAAGCATCTTAGATTTCCCATTCTCAGTGGAGCTGCCAAATGATCACAGTCACAAGACTGACCCCAGGTGAGAGACTACATGAAAACCATCATTCCCTGAAAGCCCAAATTTCTGACCCAGAGAATCATGAATAAATAAAGCACTTATTATTTAAGGCACTATGTTCTGAAGTGATTTGCTATACGACAGTTGATAACTCATGAAACAAGAGATTGGGAGATTTAAGGACTGGTACACTTTAAAATTTGATTAATCTCTCTTATACTCTATAATCTCTTCCATTAAGCTATAATCATACTATAAGTAAATAAAAACTAGCCTTATATACTTTCAAATGTCCTAACTTCTTCTTCAAATGGAGTTGCCTAAGATGTCTCATTCATCTAGAAAATTTCATACCAGCATGTCCTGCTGAACTAATGGTTTCTAAAACAACATCAGTTTCAGGGCGCCTGGGTGGCTCAGTTGGTTAAGAGACTGCCTTCGGCTCAGGTCATGATCCTGGAGTCCCTGGATCGAGTCCTGTATTGGGTTCCCTGCTCAGCGAGGAGCCTGCTTCTCCCTCTGACCCTCCCCCCTCTCGTGTACTTTCTCTCTCTCTCTCATTCTCGCTCTCTCAAATGAATAAATAAATCATTAAAAAAATAAAACAACATCAGTTTCATCATCATAAGCTCGGGGGGGTGGGGAGTTCATTTTTGTTGAAAGAGAGAGAGAGAGAGAAAGAAAAGGGGTGGCATGGGAGGGAAATAAATGTAGAAAATTCTCAAGTGGGTTCCACATTTCCTAGCAATATAAACCTTGACTCATCCTCCAAAACAGTAAACACTGGGACTGTCTCATTCTCCCTTAAATTCTTTTTTAAAAATTCAGAGAAAGACTGACTGTGATATGATAGCACAATCATTTAATTGCAAATGTAAGGGGAGAAAGGAAAGAGATTCCCAGCAAATTGCACTTCCCTGTTGCTTCCCCAATGACAGTTTTAATTTTCTCCTTCTCTTGAGATAGAAAACCTCTAGTTTTACCACTATCAGGTGTTTGGATTTTACTGAAAACCTCATTTGAACTAATTGTTTTCTCTCACTGAAATTTCTAGATGTTCCAGATTTCCTCATTTATTCAGCCCCACAAAGCAGGTTGAGATTTTGTAGTAGCAGCAGGAACTTCACTGGATTCATTATTATAGGACCTTAATTCTAATAGCTAATTCCACTTATGGTCCTTCCTCAGTCTGTTGGGATCTCCTTTTTGGGAACTCAAGCACACTGATGATGGAGACCTGGGCCCATTAGAGTTACCTTCTTCATCCAGATGACTGGGAGTAAGGCTTATTTTAGCTGTAGAATTCCTTCCCAAAAAATCCCTTTTTGGCTTTGGTCTATGCCAGTCCATTAATAAATGTAGAAGTAAAAGGTCTTAGAAAAATGAGCAAGAAATATACTTTTGAATAGTTTACCTGTGGAAACCTATTCTTAAAACTCATTTTGTTTCTAAGAAAAAAAATAAAACTAGATAAACAGGCATTAATGCCATCCATAATAAGAGGCAGATTGATACTGTTTGGTTCCAGCAAGTTGACACTCAAAAGGGCTATCAGGACCAGGAACATCAGTATTACCTAGCACCCTTTAGAAATGTAGGCTCTCAGGCCAAAATCTAAATGCCCTAAACCAGAACCTGCATTATAAGATCACCAGGTTATTCCACGCACGTGGAAGTTGGGGAGGCAGAGCTGTAACATACGGCTTTCATCAATACTATGAAAGCAAAATTGCTAAAAATTTGTAAGAGCAGGTATTTAGATGTTGTGTTATTTAGAATACATGCTAAACATAAGTACTAGAAGAAAAAAAAACTTCAAAAATACAATGGCTTAAAGTAGATAGACGTTCACTTCTTACATAATAGTCCTTAGGTAAGTTGTCCAGGAAGGGCAGAGACATCTCTGTCACACTGATCCTGCAATTCAGAAGAGAAGTGATGACCTAAACTAGATTAGTAATAAGAAAAATTGTCAGAAATTATCATAATTGGGATATATTTTGAAGGAATCAGAGATGGTATCCCCTGAAGAATTGGATGTCAGTTGTGAGAGAGAAAAAACAAACAAACAAACAAAGTCAAAGATGACTGAAACACTGGAAGGATGAAGCTTCTATTTGTGAACTAGGGAAAAAAATTAAAAAAATATTTTGGGAAGAGGGGGACTAAATAAAAAATGTGTTTGTGGACAAGTTAGGTTTGAGATGCCTAGTAAGCATCCAAGTGGAGATGTCGTGCAAGATATGCATGTAAAGTTCAGGGGAGAGGTGTGGGTTGAGGATATAAATTGGTGGGTCTTCAGGATATAAATCTTTTTTTAGGCAAGATATGGGATTAAACCACCAAATATGTGAATATAGATAAAGAAGAAAAGAATCAAGGACTGAGTCCAGGGGCACTCCAACACTGAGAAAGTCAGAAAGGTGAGGAAGAATTCATAAATAGACTGACAAGAAGATACTGATGTAGGATGATAACCAACAGAGTGAAGTGTTACAGAATCCAAGGGACAAAACTGTTTTAAATTAGAAAAGAGTGATTAACGACTACAACAATTCAGTGTCTTCATCTGTCTGGGCTGTTACAAGAAAAATATCATGGACTGGGTAGTTTCAACAATAAACCATTCTTTCTCATAGTTCTGGAGGCCAGGAACTCCAAATTCAAGGCATCAGCAGATTTAGTGTCTAGTCTGCTTTCTGGTTCATAGGCCACTGTCTCCTCTATAACCTCCCTTGGTGGAAGGGGCAAGGGAGCTTTTTCAGGCCTCTTTTATAAGGGTACTAATCCTATCACACCCACTTCCTAATACCATCACATTAGGTGTTAGGATTTCAGTATGTGAAATTTGAGGGAGTACAATATTCAGACCACAGTATGCAGGTAGGAAGATACTCTATTTTATTTTTAAAGATTGTATTTATTTATTTTTGAGAGAGAGAGCGAGAGAGGAAGCATGAGCGGGAGGGAAGAGTAGAGGGAGAAGCAGAATCTCCACTGATCGGGGAGTCCAATGCAGGACTCGATCCCAGGACCCTGGAACCATGACCTGATTTGAAGGCAGATGCTTAAATGACTGAGCCACCCAGCTGCCCTAAGAAGATATCTTAGAAATCTTTTCACCAAACTTCCTCCTCCATCAATGGCGGACTGGATAATTTGCTCAAACCCTTTCACTAAACACACAAAAGAAAGCTGTTATTATTTATTTATTTATTTACTTACTTACTTATTTACTTATACCTACTGAAAACACCAGAAAGCTAATGAGATCTTCATGGAAAGTTCTCAGCTTTTCCCCATTGAGGACGATACTCACTGTGGGTTTTTCATAAATGGATTTTATGTACTTAGGGAATGTTCCCTCGATCCCTATACTCTGAGGTGTTTTAATCAAGAAAGGATGCTGTATTTTGTTAAATGCTTTTTCTGCATCAATTGAGAGGCTCATATGGTTCTTCTCTCTCCTCTTATTAATGTGTTCTATCACACTGATTGATTTGCGAATGTTGAACCACCCTTGCATCCTGGGGATAAATCCCACTTGGTCGTGGTGGATGATCCTTTTAATGTATTGTTGGATCCAATTAGCTAGGATTTTATCGAGGATTTTGGAATCCATATTCATCAGGGATACCTGTCTGAAATTCTCCTTTTTGATGGGGTCTTTGCCTGGTTTGGGGATTGAGGTAATGCTGGTCTCATAGAATTAGTCTGGAAGCTTTCCTTCTGTTTCTATTTCTTGAAACAGCTTCAGGAGAAGTATTATTTCTTCTTTGAATGTTTGGTAGAATTCCCCAGGGAATCCATCAGGCCCTGGACTCTTGTTTTTTGGGAGGTTTTTGATCACTGCTTCAATCTCATTACTGGTTATTGGCCTCTTCAGGTTGTCAATTTCTTCTTGTTTCAGTCTTGGGAGTTTATAGGTTTCCAGGAAGGCATCCATTTCATCCAGGTTGCTCAGTTTATTGGCATATAGCTGTTGATAATAATTGTTTCTATTTCCTTGGTGTTAGTCATGATTTCTCCACTTTCATTCATAATTTTATTAATTTGGGTCCTTTCTCTTTTCTTTTGGATAAGTCTGACCAGTGGTTTACCAATCTTATTAATTCTTTCGAAGAACCAGCTTCTAGTTTCATTGATCTGATCTACTGTGTTTCTGGTTTCTAATTCATTGATCTCTGCTCTAATCTTAATTATTTCTCTTCTAATGCATGGCTTAGGCATTTTTTTTTTTCCTTTTTCTCTAGTTCTTTAAGGTGTAAAGTTAGTTGGTGAATTTGGGATTTTTCTATTTTTTTTGAGTGAGGCTTGGATGGCTATGTATTTCCCCCTTACAACCACCTTTCCAGTATCCCATAGGTTTTGGACCAATGTGTGTTTGTTCTCATTGGTTCCCATGAATTGTTTGAGTTCTTCTTTGATTTCCTGGTTGAAACATTCTTGAGCAGAGTGGTCTTTAGCTTCCAAGTGTTTGAATTTCTGCCAAATTTTTTCTTGTGATTGAGTTCCATTTTAAAGCATTATGGTCTGAGACAATGGAGGATATAATCTCAAACTTTTGGTATCAGTTGAGACCTGATTTGTGACCCAGTATGAGGTCTATTCTGGCCAAAGTTCCATGTGCACTCGAGAAGAATGAATATTCTGTTGTTTTAGGGTGGAATGTTGTGTGTATATCTATGAGGTCCATCTCATCCAGTGTGTCATTCAAAGCTCTTGTTTCTTTGTTGATTTTCTGCTTAGATGATTTTTCTATCACTGAGAGTGGAGTATTGAGGTCTTCTACATGTCAAGGATGCCCACTGTCACCACTATTGTTCAACATAATACTCGAAGTCCTAGCAACAGCAATCAGACAACAAAAAGAAATAAAAGGTATTCAAATTGGCAAAGGAGAAGTCAAACTCTCTCTTTGCAGATGACATGATACTTTATGTGGAAAACCCAAAAGACTCCACCCCCAAATTACTAGAACTCATACATACAGCAATTCAATAATGTGGCAGGATACAAAATCAATGCACAGAAATCAGTTGATTTGTTATACACTAACAATGCAACTGTAGAAAGAGAAATTAGAGAAATGATTCCATTTACAATAGCACCAAAAACCATAAGATACCTCGGAATAAACCTAACCAAAGAGGTAAATGATCTATAGTCTAGGAACTACAGAACACTCATGAAAGAAATTGAAGAAGACATAAAAGATGGGAAAACATTCCATGCTCATGAATAGGAAGAATAAACATTGCGAAAATGTCTATGCTACCTAGAACAATCTATACCTTCAATGCCACCCCAATCAAAATTCCAATGACATTTTTCAAAGTGCTGGAACAAACAATCCTAAAATTTGTATGGAATCAGAAAACACCCCAAATCACCTAGGAAATGTTGAAAAAGAAAAGCAAAGCTGGGAGCATCATGTTGCCCGATTTCAAGCTCTATTACAAAGCTGTGATCACTGAGACAGCATGGTACTAGCACAAAAACAGACATATAGACCAATGGAACAGAATAAAGAGCCCAGATATGGACCCTCAACTCTATGGTCAAATAATCTTTGACAAAGCAGGAAAAAATATGCAATGGAAAAAAGACAGTCTCTTCAATAAATGGTGCTGGGAAAATTGGACAGCCACATGCAGAAGAATGAAACTCAACCATTCTCTAACACCACACACAAAGATAAACTCACAATGGATGAAAGACCTCAATGTGAGATAGGAATCCATCAAAATCCTAGAGGAGAACATAGGCACATCTTCGACATCAGCCACAGCAACTTCTTTCAAGATACATCTCCACAGGCTAGTGAAACAAAAGCAAAAATGAACTTTTGGGACTTAATCAAGATAAAAAGCTTCTGCACAGCAAAGGAAGCAGTCAACAAAACAAAGAGGCAACCCAAAGAATGGTAGAAGATACTTGCAAATGACACTATAGAGAAGGCACTGATTTCCAAGATCTATAAAGAACTTCTCAAACTCAACACCCAAAAAACAAATAATCAAGTCAAAAAATGGGCAGAAGACATGAACAAACACCTCTCCAAAGAAGACATACAAATGGCTAACAGACACATGAAAAAATGTTCATCATCATTAACCATCAGGAAAATTCAAATCAAAACCACATTGAGATACCACCTTAACCAGTGAGAATGGCAAAAATTGACAAGGCAAGAAACAATAAATGTTGGAAAGGTTGTGGAGAAAGGGGAACCCTCTTATCTTACACTGTTGGTAGGAATGCAGGTTGGTACAGCCACTTTGGAAAACAGTGTGGAGGTGCCTCAAAAAATTAAAAATAGACCTACCCTATGACCCAGCAATTGCACAACTGGGTATTTACCATAAAGACAAAGATGTAGTGAAAAGAAGGGCCATATGCACCCCAATGTTCATAGCAGCAATGTCTGCAATAGCCAAACTGTGGAAAGAGCCAAGATGCCCTTCAACAGATGAATGGATAAAGAAGATGTGGTCCATATATACAATGGAATATTACTCAGCCATCAGAAAGGATGAATACCCAACTTTTACATCCACATGGATGGGACTGGAGGAGATTATGCTAAGTGAAATAAGTCAAGCAGAGAACGTCATTTATCATATGGTTTCACTTATTTGTAAAACATAAGGAATAGCATGGAGGACATTAGGAGAAGGAAGGGAAAAATGAAGGGGGGAAAACCGGAGGGAGAGATGGACCATGAGAGACTACGGAGTTTGAAAAACAAACTGAGGGTTTTAGAGGGCAGGGGGTGGGGGATGGGTTAGCCCAGTGATGGGTATTAAGGAGGGCATGTACTGCATGGAGCACTGGCTGTTATACGAAAACAATGAATCGTGGATCTCTACATCAAAAACTAATGATGTATGGTGTCTAACATAACATAATAAAATTAAATTAAAAAAAAAAAAAGAAAGAAAGCTAACAAGAGAAGAAAGAATCATCTGACCAGTATCTAGAGAAGACATGAAAACACTGTGGAACTTGGGACTTTTTCCCTCTGTGGTGTTAGTTAATTCTGATGGTGGGATGGCATGACGGAAAGGCTAAATATTCCTTTGACAGACTTCCTGTTTTACATCAAAGGTCTTGGTTGGTGTCCAGGGCATACCAAAGCAGTGTGGATTGATGTTACTTATCTCCACACAGTACTGGGATTGTGAAGATCAGGAGCTATAATTATTCTATGACTAAAATAATGTGTCCACAGTAGAATATATATGAAATGAAAATATGTATAAAATGAAAAGTAAAAACTACAAAAAGAAAGAGTTGAAAACAATTAGTGAACTGGAAGTGCACAAGTCAATGTCAGGGACTGAGCTGTTTCACTGCCAATGACCCTATGCATCTGGTAGGAACAAACATAAATCTTTTCAGAAGGAAAATAACATAATTCGGGGCCTCAAATAATTTCTACAGACAACTTTTCAAATATAATATCTGTCAAATAGTAAGAATTATCAGGAGTGTGTGAATAACAGGAATGATATAAAAAAAGAAAAATAGATATTACAAAAAACTTTAAAAGTACTCTAGATATTAAGTGTATCAAATATACACAAAAATATGTATAAGGTAGAACACACAACATAAAAAAATCAAAACTATAAAAATGAAAAAAGACAATAAATGAAATTAGTGAATAAATAGAATAAGAGAAGGAATTGAATGATAATGAAAATGCATATTAAATTATTTAAGATGATGTTAAAGTCTTGTCTAGAGGGAAATGCATAGGGTTAACTCATAGTTATTTAAAAATAAGAAAGGCTAAAGAAGTCAGTCAGGAGTTAGAAGATAACATGTAAGAAAATATGGACAATGAAGCATGGAGACAAAGTTTTGTGGAAAATGCAGAAAATACAGTGACTATAGTCTACATATATAACTGAAATTTTAGTTGGAGAAGGTAGTAGTACAGGATCAAAAACAACATTTGAAAAAATAATGCCTGAGAATTTTTCTAAAACTTACAAAATACATGAAATTGGAAATTTAAGTGTATCTATGAACCCTAAAGAATAGTAAAAAGAAACCCAGCCAAAGCATGGGAAGCAAAATTATTTAAACCTAAAGATTAAGAAAAAAATCTTTAAACTATTAGCTCCAACAAACGCATATGGCAAAGACAGTCGAACAGGAAAATGACTAGGAGACTTAGGCTAATACTTTCTTTTTTTTTTTTTTTTTTATTGTGCTTTCTGGTTTTGTTTTGTTTTTTTTATTATGTTATGTTAGTCACCATACATTACATCATTTGTTTTTGATGTAGTGTTCCAAGACTAATACTTTCTAAACAACATGCACTGATTGGAATAAGTATATTAAACAAAGCTCCGACCTTCACTGATAATTAGGAAAATGAAAATTATAAAGCCACAGTGAGATAATCACTCTGCAGGTACTAGATTGACTAAAATTTACAGGAAAGATTTAAAATATCTATTGGAAAAGCTAAGTAGAAACTGCTATCCCACATCCTTTACTGCTGTTCCATACTAGTAATGAAAGTATAACTACTCTATGAATCAGTTGGGCATTATCTACCACAATGGTTCTCAAAGTATGGCCCTGAGATCAATGGAGGTTTGCTGAACCATTTTTATAAGGTCTGGGAATGAGGAATATTTTCATAAGTCTAAGATATGATTTTCTTTCTTCACCCTCCATAACTCATAAGTATACAGTGAAGTTTTCACGAGGCCATATGATATGTGACATTTCAACAGAGTGAGTATACAGAAGCAGATGTGAGAACCTACCTATTTTTATCAGACATGGGAGCAAGACACTGATGGATTTACACAAAGGTAAAATAATGCCAAATGTTCACTATTTTATTTCTTTGAAAAATGTATTTTTCACCAAAAAAATGTATTATTTGTTTTTACATATTGTGGGTTTAGTATTTAAAAGTAAATATAGAAAAAATTAAATATTCTCATTTTAACATCAAATAATCAACCATCAATATCAAATACAATATCAATACAGAAGAAAACAATGCACATAAACAGAAGATCTTTGTTTCTTTTCTAATAACTTTAAAGAATGTAAAGGAGTTCTGGGATGGAGAATGTGACAACTGATGAACTATCAAAACTGAACTATCTACCTAAGAGCAATGCATACACAATGCACCAAGAGATATTTCTGTAGTGGCCAAAATATGGATATATGTTAGTGCCATCAATAATTAAATAAATGAATAAATAAATATAAATAAATTAATAAATAAATAATAAATAAATAAATAAATAGCTGTGCTATATGCACAGAGTCAAGTCCTACAGAAAATGAGAAGATGATAGATACAGGCAACACCACAAATGAATCATACAAAAAAAACTTGAATGAAAAACACAGACTTGAGGCCCCTGTGGGGTGCAGTCTCGTTAAGCCTCCAACTCTTGGTTTTGGCTCAGGTTGTGATCTCAGGCTTGTGAGATCAAGCCTACCGTCATGCTCCAAGCTCAGTGGGGAGTCTGCTTAAGACTCTCTCTCCCTCTCCCTCCCCCCTTCACTTTCTCTCTCTCTTTCACCTCCTCTCTCTCTCAAATAAAAAGAAGGAAGGAAGGAAGGAAGGAAGGAAGGAAGGAAGGAAGGAAGGAAGGAAGGAAGGAAGGAAGGAAGGAAGGAAGGAAGGAAGGAAGGAAGGAAAAGAAAGAAAGAAAGAAAGAAAAAGAAAGAAAGAAAGAAAGAAAGAAAGAAAGAAAGAAAGAAAGAAAAGAAAGAAAAAGAAAAAGAAAGAAAGAAAAAAAGAAACAAAGAAAAAAGACACAGACTTAATATTTACTCTATAATATCATTCACATAAAACTCAGAATCATTTCAAATTAATTAACATTGTTTCAGGATTCATACTCAAGTGAAAAAGTAAGAAAAGAATTGTTATTAAAAAAAAAAAAAAGAAGCCTGGTAGTATACTTAGTGTTACTTAGTATAGTTTGTGGGACAGGAATAGAAAGAGATGAGTAACTGGAAAGGGACTGAAGGAAGGCTTGGAGGTCTTTGTAATGTTCCATGTATTCACCTCAGTGGTTCACACAGATGTTTTCTTTGTTACAAACCACCAAAATACAGATTTCTATAAAGTTAAAATCTTACTGGGGTTTTTAATCCTAATTTAAAATGGCAATTTTGGGAAAGTTAGAAAAATAATAAAAAAGCAAAGAGTTACATGCAATACCATCAGAAACAAAACAACTTCCATTGCTGTTTTGATACTTAGCATAATATTAGAAATTTGAAACATACAGTGTGACATGTCACAGTATCAAAAAGTAAGAAATGTTTTAAAAGAGTGAGAATAGTAGAAAGAGTGGCAAATGTTAGAAGTATTTATTATTTTCCAGTTGAGTTCTCAGAAAAAAACTTTCTAACCTTGAGACTATAGTATTTGCATGAAAACATATTAATTTTAACATTTTAGCAAACACGTAGTACTTACCAAAGATAGGATTTACTCTCGGGAGGAAAGAGTCTCCAAGCCAATGAATCAGAATTTGGACTTCAATCTCCACAAATCACAACATTTATAAATGAAATGTGTTAATATTTAGACCATATGGTAGTACTTACATACAAATCTAAGATGCCAAAAATATGGTATATTAAAATATTCTAAAAGTGTAGGAATATGTGCAATTCTTATTAGATGTTGAAAGAATAAAAAGCAGCTTTGATTCTTTCATTTTCTTCTTAATAAAGTCATTTTGATTGAATAAATCTTTTTGCTCCCCATGGTTAAGCATTTAATAAGATTATAGTGTCATAAAAATCAATTTCTGCATATTTTTAACAGTTTGAATGCACAATGAACTCAGATTTTTTTACTCTTAGAAAAAAAATAAGTCAAGAGCATCAGAATAAAATTTACTATAAGGATAGCATTAACATCTGTGAGGCAAAGGACAGTTTCTGGAATATCAAGGTAACATTTGGTTTTGAAAGACACAATATTGCAGATAATGATTTGCTACCATAAAAGGCAATATATATTAGAAATAATTAATACCATTTTTTTAAAGTTTTGTTTTTGGGTTTTTTTTAAGATTTTATTTATTTACTTGACAGAGAGAGACACAGCAAGAGAGGGAACACAAGCAGGGGGAGTGGGAGAGGGAGAAGCAGGCTTCCCGCCGAGCAGGGAGCCTGATGCAGGGCTTGATGCGGGGCTCGATCCCAGGACCCTGGGATCAGGACCTGAGCCGAAGGCAGACGCCCAACGACTGAGCCACCCAGGCACCCCTATTAATACCATTTTTTTAAGGAGGGCTTTAACTCTATATAGTAAAATACTGGTCCTACATCACATTGCTATGTAGTAGGTCTTAGATAAGAACATTATGTCTGGATGAATTTGAGTTTTATGCCTTGGCTACTTTGAGTCAAGTAAGATAATACAGTTGCAATTTTCTTGAGTCTCACTCTATTTGAAAAAGTCTGGATACCTGTAGTCGCGGTGTCATGATGACAAGTTGAATGACATCAGAGTGAAAATAAGAATTACTGACAAATCCAAATGAGGCTCTGTAATCCATTGTTTACAGATCTGTTAATCTCAGTATGGATTAGAAAAACGTGGCTCCTTTAAATCAAATTTATCTCAAAAGTCAATCCACATAAGCACAGAGTCTTTTACATAAAACACACACACCCACCAAAAAATCAAGTATTTAAAAGCACATCTTTCTTACATCCTAATTCCACTAGGGAAACGACATCTTCCACTAGTTTCATGACAGAGTTCATTTTTGTGTACTAAATAAAAGTGCTGAGAAAGGTAGGAAAAAAACACTGATTTCAGAAGTTTACATTTCAATCCACAAATTAACCATGTTTGCAAGAAACACAACCAAAGTTTGTGTTAATGAATCAACCTCACAAACATAAAGTGAATGGATGAATAGCGTGCTAAAACTTCTCTAGCCCCATTCAGAGCACATTCTGACATAAAGAGTAAGAGGGTATCCTGAATAAATAAGTCCTTTTATTTATTGTTTTATTTAAATAAAATCTGATTTCATAATAACAAGATAATCATGTATAGTCAGGTTGAGGAAAAAATTGTTTTTGATTTATGTTTTCTCTCTCTTTTTGAAAAATTAAATTTTATATTAAGCAGCTCTACTGCTAGTTCTTTAAAAGCTGTGTCAACTCTAAACACCCTCATTATCTATGTCTTATTAAGCAGGGTGCTATTAATCAGAGAAAATAAAAATAATTAATTGAGAGTAGGAGTGCTACATTATTAATTAGTATAACAATCTTTCATTCTTAGCAGGAAGTGGTCAATGTAATTTAGAGACTATTTGATAGAATATTTCAGAGTTTGTCACATCATTAATTCAATTAACTACTGAAAGTTAATGTTTTAGAATGAGATTTTTAAAATAAATGCCTCTTTATATCATGGTTCATAATATAATAGTAACTTAGCTTTATTGCCACAAATATTTAACCATTTATACTAACATTCATTTTCTTAGAAGGTAATTATTTATTTTTGAAGAAATAATTTCTTCACTAGCCTTAACAGTTTCAATCTTGACTTTAAATCATAAGAATGTGTTTCTAATCATTGGTTCAATTCTCAAATTATAGTTAGGGATATTGTATGTAGCTGCAGTTTTTTTTTTCTCTTCAAAAGGATTTTTATAAAAGAAATATGTTTGAGAATGTAAGAGAATATAAAATTTCCTCATTTTATATTTTAAGTGAGATCAAATTAGTATTGCTAACACATGATTTTATTTCTGATTTAAAACTTTGCACACATTTAATAATTACCTAAAATGCATTAGGAATTAATGAGTGTTGCTCTGTTAGTCTTAAAGCTGACCACACTTTAATATAGAGAATTAAATTATTATATATACACAAGCAAAAATACTAGTATGATCTGCACACAGAACACAGGAGGGAAACACACACATATATATTATAATCATGCATACATAGTCATTTCCCAAAAGGTAAATACTAAAGGTTGTTGAACAAACCAAATCCCTACTTTACTTTTTTCCCCTTTAAATTTTTTTATTGTTATGTTAATCACCATACATTACATCATTAGTTTTTGATGTAGTGTTCCATGATTCATTGTTTGTGCATAACACTCAGTGCTCAACACAAAACATGCCCTCTTTAATACCCATCACCAGGCTAACCCATTCCCCCATCCCCCTCCCCTCTAGAACCCTCAGTTTGTTTTTCAGAGCCCATCGTCTTTCATGGTTTGTCTCCCCCTCCAGTTTCCCCCCTTCATTCTTCCCCTCCTGCTATCTTCTTCATTTTTTTTATTCCCCTGTGACTAGTTTCTTTCACTTAGTATTATGTCCTCTAGATTCACCTATGTTGTACAAATGGCAGAATTTCCTTCTTTTATTTTAAATTTTTTATTGTTATGCTAATCGCCATATATTACATCATTAGTTTTTGATGTAGTGTTCCATGATTCATTGTTTGTGCATAAAACCCAGTGCTCCACGCAGAACGCGCCCTCTTTAATACCCATCACCAGGCTAACCCATCCCCCCACCCCACTCCCCTCTAGAACCCTCAGTTTGTTTTTCAGAGTCCACCATCTCTCATGGTTCATCTCCCCCTCTGATTTGTTCCCCTTCATTCTTCCCCTCCTGCTATCTTTTATTTTTCTTAACATATATTGCATTATTTGTTTCAGAGGTACAGATCTGTGATTCAACAATCTTGCACAATTCACAGCAATCAACATAGCACATACCCTCCCCAATGTCTATCACCCAGCCACCCCATTCCTCCCACCCACCCCCACTCCAGCAACCCTCAGTTTGTTTGCTGAGATTAAGAATTCCTCATATCAGTGAGGTCATATGATACATGTCTTACTCTGATTGACTTATTTCACTCGGCATAACACCGTCCAGTTCCATCCACGTTGTTGCAAATGGCAAGATCTCATTCCTTTTGATGGCTGCATAATATTTCATTGTATATACATACCACATCTTCTTTATCCATTCATCTGTCGATAGACATCTTGGCTCTTTCCACAGTTTGGCTATTGTGGACAGTGCTGCTATAAACATTGGGGTGCACGTACCCCTTCGGATCCCTACATTTGTATCTTTGGGGTAAATACCCAGTAGTGCAATTGCTGGATCATAGGGTAGCTCTATTTTCCAATTTTTTGAGGAACTTCTGTACTGTTTTCCAGAGTGGTTGCACCAGCTTGCATACCCACCAACAGTGTAGGAGGTTTCCCTTTTCTCCGCAACCCCGCCAACATCTGTCGTTTCCTGACTTGTTAATTTTAGCCATTCTGACGGGTGTGAGGTGGTATCTCATTGAGGTTTTGATTTGGATTTCCCTGATGCCGAGCGAGGTTGAGAACTTTTTCATGTGTCTGTTGGCCATTTGGATGTCTTCTTTGGAAAAATGTCTGTTTATGTCTTCTGCCCATTTCTCAACTGGATTATTTGTTCTTTTGGTGCTGAGTTTAGGAAGTTCTTTATAGATTTTGGATACTAGCCCTTTATCTGATATGTCATTTGCAAATATCATTTCCCATTCTGTCGGTAGTCTTTTGGTTTTGTTGACTATTTCTTTTGCTATGCAAAAGCTTTTTATCTTGATGAAATCCCAAGAGTTCATTTTTGCCCTTGCTTCTCTTGCCTTTGGCAATGTTTCTAGGAAGAAGTTGTTGCGGCTGAGGTTGAAGAGGTTGCTGCCTGTGTTCACCTTTCAGATTTTGATGGACTCCTGTCTCACACTGAGGGCTTTCAACCATTTGGAGTCTATTTTTGTGTGTTGTGTAAGGAAATGGTCCTGTTTCATTCTTCTGCATGTGGCTGTCCAATTTTCCCAACACCATTTGTTGAAGAGACTGTCTTTTTCCCACTGGACATTCTGTCCTGCCTTGTCAAACATTAGTGGACCATAGAGTTGAGGGTTCATTTCTGGGCTCTCGATTCTGTTCCATTGATCTATGTGTTTGTTTTTGTGCCAGTACCATACTGTCTTGATGATGACAGCTTTGTAATAGAGCTGGAAGTCCGGAATTGTGATGCCACAGCTTTGCTTTTCTTTTTCAACATTCCTCTACTATTCAGGGTCTTTTCTGGTTCCACACAAATTTTAGGATTATTTGTTGCATTTCTTTGAAAAAAGTGGATGATATTTTAATGGGGATTGCATTGAATGTGTAGATAGCTCTAGGTAGCATTGACATCTTCACAGTATTTGTTCTTCCAAACCATGAGCATGGAACGTTTTTCCATTTCTTTGTGTCTTCCTCAATTTCTTTCAGGAGTATTTTATAATTTTCTGAGTACAGATTCTTCACCTCTTTGGTTAGATTTATTCCTAGGTATCTTATGGTTTTGGGTGCAATTGTAAATGGGATCGACTCCTTAATTTCTCTCTCTTCTGTCTTGTTGGTGTATAGGAATGCCACTGATTTCTGTGCCTTGATTTTATATCTTGCCACTTGGCTGAATTCCTGTATGAGTTCTAGCAGTTTTGCAGTGGAGTCTTTTGGGTTTTCCACATAAAGTATCATATCATCTGCAAAGAGTGAAAGTTTGACTTCCTCTTTGCCCATTTGGATGCCTTTGATTTCTTTTTGTTGTCTGATTGCTGTGGCTAGGACTTCTAATACTGTGTTGAACAGCAGTGGTGATAGTGGACATCCCTGTCATGTTCCTGACCTTAGGGGGAGAGCTCTCAGTTTTTCCCCATTGAGAATGATATTCGCTGTAGGTTTTTCATAGATGGCTTTTATGATATTGAGGTATGTACCCTCTATCCCTATACTCTGAAGAGTTTTGATCAAGAAAGGATGCTGTACTTTGTCAAATGCTTTTTCTGCATCTATTGAGAGGATCATATGGTTCCTGTTCTTTCTTTTGTTAATGTATTGTATCACATTGATTGATCTGCAGATGTTGAACCAACCTTGCAGCCCAGGGATAAATCCCACTTGGTCGTGGTGAATAATCCTTTTAATGTACTGTTGGATCCTATTGGCTAGGATTTTGGTGAGAATTTTTGCATCCATGTTCATCAAGGATATTGGTCTGTAATTCTCCTTTTGGATGGGGTCTTTGTCTGGTTTTGGGATCAAGGTAATGGTGGCCTCATAAAACAAGTTTGGAAGTTTTCCTTCCATTTCTATTTTTTGGAACAGTTTCAGGAGAATAGGTATTAATTCTTCTTTAAATGTTTGGTAGAATTCCGCTGGGAAGCCTTCTGGCCCTGGGCTTTTGTTTCTTGGGAGATTTTTGATGACTGCTTCCATTTCCTTAGAGGAATAGGTCTCTTCAGGGTTTCTCTTACTTCCTGGTTCAGTTTTGGTAGTTGATACATCTCTAGGAATGCATCCATTTCTTCCAGGTTATCTAATTTGCTGGCATAGAGTTGCTCATAATATGTTCTTATAATTGTTTGTATTTCTTCAGTGTTGGTTGTGATCTCTCCTCTTTCATTCATGATTTTGTTGATTTGGGTCCTTTCTCTTTTCTTTTTGTTAAGTCTGGCTAGGGGTTTATCAATCTTGTTAATTCTTTCAAAGAACAAGCTCCTAGTTTCGTTGATCTGTTCTACTGTTCTTTTGGTTTCTAGTTCATTGATTTCTGCTCTGATCTTTATTAATTTCTCTTCTCCTGCTGGGTGTAGGCTTTATTTGCTGTTTTTCTCTAGCTCCTTTTGGTGTAGGGTTAGATTGTGTATTTGAGACCTTTCTTGTTTCTTGAGAAAGGCTTGTATTGCTATATACTTTCCTCTTAGGACTGCCTTTGCTGTATCCCAAAGATTTTGAACAGTTGTGTTTTCATTTTCATTGTTTTCCATGATTTTTTTTAAAATTCTTCTTTAATTTCCTGGTTGACCCATTCATTCTTTAGTAGGATGCTCTTTAGCCTCTATGTATTTGAGTTCTTTTTGACTTTCCTCTTGTGATTGAGTTTTAGTTTCAAAGCATTGTGGTCTGAAAATATGCAGGGAATAATCCCAATCTTTTGGTATTGGTTGAGACCTGATTTGTGACCTAGGATGTGATCTATTCTGGAGAATGTTCCATGGGCACTAGAGAAGAATGTGTTTTCTGTTGTTTTGGTATGGACTGTTCTGAATATGTCTGTGAAGTCCATTTGGTCCAGTGTGTCATTTAAAGTCTTTACTTCCTTGTTGATCTTTTGCTTAGATGATCTGTCCATTTCAGTCAGGGGGGTGTTAAAGTCCCCCACGATTATTGTATTGTTGTCAATGTGTTTCTTTGCTTTTGTTATTAATTGGCTTATATAATTGGCTGCTCCCATGTAGGCACATAGATATTTACAATTGTTAGATCTTCTTGTTGGATAGACCTTTTAAGTAGGATATAGTATCCTTTTTCATCTCTTATTACAGTCTTTTGTTTAAAATCTAATTTGTCTCATATAAGAATTGCCACCCCAGCTTTCTTTTGGTGTCCATTAGCATGGTAAATGGTTTTCCACCCCCTCACTTTCAATCTGGGGGTGTCTTTGGGTCCCTACTTTAATTTTACAACAAATCTAGGAGCACCAGAATTAATATGATTAGCTCAGACAACAGGTATCTCCTTGAAATACTCTATTTATATTTCTAGGCTTGGAATTACTTTAAAATAATCAGTTTGATCTCCTTGAATGCCAGTTCCCAAGTGTCTTAGACCTTTACATCAACTTCCTTACTCATAGCCACAGTTTTTCAAGAACCCAGCCAGGAGGATTACATGGTTGGTTGCAAATTGGAGAGCTACCCCAGTGAAATCTGAAACTCTGCCCCACACTCAGAGGGCAAAAAGAGACTGAAGAAAGAGGCAGACCACACTTCAGATTGGTAGGTGGTGGCTTAAATAAGCAAAGGAACTTATAGAGAGGCTTGTTTGGGGTGGCCAAAGGAAGAGTAGATCTTCACATCTGCCTGCCAGAATCTTTAAAGTTTATATAGCGGTTCAATCACATATACCATCCATACAGTATCAGTAACACCTTACTCTTTCAAAGCTATGTTTTGCAAAATGGCTCCCACTGTGGGAATGGTGGCAGAACTACATTCTAAGGTCAGGGAGGGGGTAAGGAGCCTTGGATTGCTTGGATACAGCTCTGGGGTCAACCAGTGCTCCAGTCTTTTCAACGACCTCAGTCAACACTTCATCTCTCAGGACTGGTTCTTACAACTTCACAGGCTCCCCTCTTCTGCTATGTGCCCTGAACAATTAGCAAGGGATTGAATCAGTGTGGTGGTGGTTCATATGGCAATCATCAGGCTGCACTGGAGGCAGATGCAGCACAACAATATAGACATGTACAAGTGAAAATACAGATTAAGATAATGATTCTTAAAATAAGTAACATTTTTCCCCCATTAAAGGCCCCTGATCCAAACCACTGACTTGTTAATTCTCCTGGGCTATAAGCTGGATCATTCAGGACATTCACTTGTAGCCTCATGTGATTTAATAAAGATACTACTTTAGCAGATTCATCAGGTATGAATACTTAATAATTTGGATAATGGCACAGGTGCCTCCTTGCATCTGAGGCCATTATATTTTAGAGGACACCTTTTCTCATTAGAGACATTTTAGTGTTCAATAAAGAAAGGCTTTGATGGCTATCATTAAATGCTTGGTGGGTGAATTTAGTAAGGGCTTCTACGTATGCTATAATGTTCCCCAGGCCAATGAAGGGGACAAAGGCAGCCAAATGGTTGTATCAGTGGAAAAGAGAATGTGCCCATCCAACCTTGAGGAGAGGGAAGTTGGCAAGGTTTTGTTTCTGTGGGGTGGATTCTCCCCCACCAATCCACCATGCCCAGGGAAAACCCAGGTTGCAGTAGCCCAACCATTCAGGTAAAAGCCATGCCAAAGATGTGTGCCATACAACTATGGATCCCATTCAGAGCTACCCAATAAATACCTGGGCAGCATGACCAGTTAGTACCAATCCAGTTGCTATCCTCTAGCATGACAGAATGACTACACAGTGATATCCCTCCCATACTCCTGGTACAATTGGGTTGGTTTTATTAACATAAAATTGCTAGGCAAGATAGGGTTACCAATTCCTTCCTAATCCTCTCTGTTACAACTAAATATCACTGGGCATAATGTAACAAACAGGCCTATGAAGATTGTGAAAGATGATAAGAAGAAGTAGAACTTCAGGACAGAGAAATGACACAGCAGTGAGTTTCTGGATTTTCTTTTTGCCTCCTATACATTTTATAAAGGGCACTGGAGAAGCCTGCAAACTAGAACTGCCATTAGATACTTCTACATATAAAAACCTCTATACATACCAAAAGAACCTGCTTCTCTAGACAAAGGTTTGGGAAAAACTTGGCCTAACAGAACAAAATAATTTTGACAA
Source organism: Eumetopias jubatus (assembly GCF_037043125.1). Taxonomy (NCBI): domain Eukaryota; kingdom Metazoa; phylum Chordata; class Mammalia; order Carnivora; family Otariidae; genus Eumetopias; species Eumetopias jubatus. The sequence continues at coordinate 22,249,236 of NW_028274818.1, read as the reverse complement.
TACCTGACTTGCTCCAGCTTAATACTAATGAAAAAATGGTCTCTCCCTGGTCTTGAGGTGTCAGAACTTATAAGGGAGCTGAGCTTCCACTCCCAATTGAGCCTGTATAATACATCTAAACAAATGATTGCCTGATAAAAGGACAGATTAAATGAATTCAGTCTCATGATATACTACAATTGAAACCTCTTGATTTGCTAAGAACAATCAAAACTTGAAAAGGCAATTGACAGTAACATTGAGATGACTCAGATGTTAGAATTATCTGGCAAGGATTTTAAGCATTAATTTTAAAGATGGATCAACAAGCAATTATAAGTATTCTTGAAACAAATGAGAAATTGAAAATCTTAGCAAAGAAGTAGAAGATATAAAAAAAGAGCCAAAGGAAAATTATAGAACTAAAACATACAATAACCAAATGAAAGTTTCACTGGATGGACTCAATATTAGATTAGAAATGAGAAAAAAAAGGAAAGTTAATTATCAGTAAACTAAAAAACAGATCGATTGAAATTACCGAGAGAAAATACTGGAAAAAAACAAAAACAAAAACAAACTTACATAAAATAAATCCAGTAGAGGCCCAATGTTCTCAGAGAAAGGTACAATAACTGAATGAAGATTCAGGGATCTGAATAAACCTGGAAGTACAAAGTGTTAGGTTCACTAATGTATATTAAAATTTACTTTTTATACAGACTTAAATATCTGAGGTTGTTACTGCATTTTGTATTTTTGGTGATACTGTTTATGGAGATTTAGTTGGTGTAGTTTTCTGTGGTGATAATTCCTGTATGGTTTCAGAGTGCACTCTCTCTCTGTAAACTACGTGTTGCCATGGAGAGATGCATATTTTATTTTTACAAGCAACTGTTTATTGGAGATAAATTACCTAAAAGAAAAGATGCTTATCAGTAATTTTGTCTTAGTCTATTTTATAGAAGGTCAAGCAATACTTAAACTTGTTCCCAAAAAGCAATGGAAACAAATACTTTAAAGTTGTGATATGTATGTGGGTGGAAGTGGGGAGAGGAAATAAGAAATGGAAGATACTCTCTCAAACTCACTTTAAAAAAAAAAAAGCCTCTGGACTGAGAGGCTTGTGTTCACACTGAGTTCATCCTTCTGAAATGTCAAAGTTGCTTCTGGAAGGCCAGGGGAAGCTTAAACTCAGGGCAAAAAGAGGGTTCAGAGAAACCAAGGAGGTAGATACAAATTTAAATATATGCATGATTATATTGAAGTTACTATTTTTAAAATTGTGTACCCCTGAGTTTCAAGTCAAACTTGCATTTCTTCTCCAGTTACAGTTCTGGGAACAGCTCAGGAAAAAAATATGCCGTCATGAATGTCACCTGATTTTGGAGGACCCTGTCAGTCTACAAAAAGGCTGGCCTTTATATAGCACAGCCCGGACAAAAATAATGTGGTGTTGCTACTTACTATTCTAAACTTTGAAAAATAAACCAGTAGTAAACCAGACTGTCCACAGGGGAGTTTAGGAAGAACACTCTGGTTGCAAGGAAGGTGATCTGTGCATCACAGAAGCAAAGGGGAGTTCAGATATTCACTGCAAAGCTGCACTTTTATGGCACAAACATCTTTTTAGAGAAATATTTTACATATCTTGTGTGACCGTAGGATGCTGATGAATGTTATGGACTCAGAAGAATCCTTTTGAGCCCGAATCCACACCTGAAAAAGATGGCATGTCTCTCTCACCAATTCTAGGAAGAAATAACACCTAGATTTAACCAAGTTGTGATGTCTCAACAAGTGACACAGGCTTTGGCTAGTAAGTGTTTGATATGCGGGAACAAAAATTAGACACTACCATTGACTGAATTCTCTGAGTTTTGTAGTCTTGTTATGAAATGGCTTCCATGAGGATTTTTGTTTTCATAGTCTTAAAGATCACTATGTCGGTGTACTATCAGAGAAGGCACCACTTAAAAGAAAATGTGAGGCAAAGAGTCTGTCACCCACACTTCATTTACCTTCCCATCCCCAGCTACATTTCAGGCTCCAGGGACCGATTTTTGGTCATGAAATGGTATACAGGGGTAACTTTCAGCAATGCAAATATGGCAATGGGAGCTCAGAAATTCCCGGGTATGCTCTGTTCACTTCTGATGATCAAGGATAGCTGGGGCCTGTCACATGCAGGGAGGTCGGAAATAAGACTGTGATATATTCTCAGAGCTCATGTGTATGGGTCTGGACCAGAAGGCTGTAAAATATTCCCACGTAGTAGTAGGTTTAAGTTACTCTGTGTTATGTAATTAATTCAAAGCTATTCTTCCTAAGCATTTCATTAAATCCTATAAATTTCTACAATTTGATCTCAGGAAGTACTATGTGTCTGATACTCACTTAAGAAGGCAAGAAAGCATAAATGAAAAAAAAAAAAAAAACAGAAAACAAAACAAAAAAACCCTTTTCCCACCCATGGCAAAGGCAAAGAAAAGCTGTTATTCAGTGACCCCAGGGCCAGTCACGTTTGGAAATGAAGGCAGAAGAGACAGTGGGAGGGAAGCCTGACATATTTTTCATGGGGCAAAATTACGAGTGACTCTCAAAGATAGACTAGGAAAGGGGTGCCTGGGTGGCTAAGTCATTAAGCATCTGCCTTTGGCTCAGGTCATGATCCCGGGGTCCTGGGATCGAGCCCGGCATCGGACTCCCTGCTAGGCGAGAAGCCTGCTTCTCCCTCTCCCACTCCCCTGCTCGTATTCCCTCTCTCACTGTGTCTCTCTCTGTCAAATAAATAAATAAAATCTTTAAAAAAGAATAAAATAAAAAAACCTAGGAAATAATTTTATTTTCTGTAAAACAAAGCATGGGCACTTAATTTTCGATAACAGACTCATGAAACCTAAGAATACCAATTTTATAGTGAAGAGATAGCTGGAGGCAGGAAATTAGTAAGAGTTAAAAGATTGGCCAAAATAAATAGATTTCATAATGTAAAGGAGAAAATTTCAGAAGCAGAATTGCTTCTTTTTTAAAATCAATTTTTTAGTATGAAGAGAAAATCAATAATAATGAGCAAGCTGACAAATATAAGAATCCTATTAAAAATATTAACCATAATCTAAAAAAGGATTGCTTCATAACTTTCAGTGTTCAGATTATTATTAATTAAAAATGCATTATTGTATCATTACAGTTAAAAATACAAGATCATTTCTAAGGAAGGTGAAAAGAACTCTAATTTTATGATATAATTTTAAATTTTTTATTATGGAAATTTTCAGAAACAAAACACAGAATCAGAGAAATTATACACTTAGTTTTAAAAGTGATCCATTTTTAACTAACCTAATTAATCTATTCACCTAGAGCTTTTTATCACAAGTATTTTGAAACAAATCCTAGATATCATATCATATCACCCATAAATACTTTATGATGGCTCTCTGACATGAAGTCTTTTATATTTCCCATGACTATAATACCTTATTACCCACCAAAATTAAGATAATTCCTCAATATCATCTAATAACAAACTTCATAGTTATATTTCCCCAAATATATCAAAATATATTTTCATAGTGCAATTAAATCAGGTTCCAAAGAAAGTTGATTTTAAATATTTTCTTTCTTTTAGTTTCTTGCTCTCTCTCTCTCTTTTTATCTCATACCATCTATATGCTGAAGAAACCAGAAAATTTGTCTAAGAGAATTCCTGTGTTACTGTTCCACTTGATTGATTCTTAATGGGTCCTTTTTTCTTTTTCTTTCTTTTTTCTTTTTTAGCTTTTTCTCTATTTACTTTCCTGGAAGATGGTTAAATATAGTCTCGACAGTATTACTGTGATTCCAAATATCTGTGTTGAATATAGATGCAAGAATTCTCAATAAAATACTAACAAATCAAATTTGCGAGCATGTTAAAAGGATCATACAGCATAGTCAAATGAGATGTATCCCCAGGATGCAAGGATATATGCAAATCAGTAAACATGATAACCACTTTAATGGAATAGATAAAAATCATTTCATCATCTCAGTAGATGGCAGAAAAAGAATTTGACAAACTTCTGTATCTGATTAAAAACTCTCAACAAAATTAGGTATAGAAAAAATAATAAAGGTTATATATAAGAAGCCCACAATTAACATCATACTCAATGGTGAATAGCTGAAAGCTTTTCTTCTGTTAACAGGAAAAAGAGAAAGATGACCACTCTCCTCACTTCAATTCAACATAGTACTGGAAGTCTGAGCCAGAGCAATTAGTCAAGACAAATAAATAAATATAAAGCATCAGAATTTGAAAGAAACAAGTAAAACTGTCTTTGTTTGCAGATGTATAAGATTATTTTACAGAATACCCTGAAAATTCCACCAAAAGCAGTTAGAGCTAAAAAATGAACTCAGTAAAGTTGCAAGGACATAAAATCAGCATACAAAAATCAATTACATTTCTCATACACTAGCAATGAAATATCTGAAAAAGAAATTAAGAAAGCAATCCCATTCACAATATTATGAAACACAATGAAATACTTAGTAATAAGTTTTTTTATTTTATTTAAAATCAAGTTAGTTAACATATAATGTTTTCTGTTTTGTTTTGTTTTAAGTAAGCTCCACACCCACCATGAAGCCCAATGTGGGGCTTGAACTCATGACCCTGAAATCAAGACCTGAGCTGATATCAAGAGTCAGATGCTTAACCAATTGAGCCACCCAGGTGCCCCCACTTAGGAATAAGAGGTGAAAGATCTGTATGATGAAAACTATAAAATAATGATGAAAAAAACTGAAGATACAAATATAATGGGAAGAGAATCTATATTCATGGATTAAAAGAATCAATATCGTTTAAAATCTTTCCTATAGCAAAGTGCCTGTAGCTAAAAATAAATACTGTATTGAATACTTAACATTTGCTAAAAGGGTATATGTTACGTTAAATGTTTTTACCACAAGATGATGATGATCATGACAACAATGGTAATAATGAAGTGACTGAGTGGAAATTTTGTGAGGTGATGGAAATATCTATGGTCTTGAGAACAGTAATGATTTCACAGTTGTATACTTATCCCCAAACTCATCAAGTATATATTACATATGTACATTTTTTACATGTCAATCATACTTCCATAAGGTAGAATAAAAAATAATAAAAGTAAGATAAATTTTTAAAATCTAGGGGCAAGAACACCTTCCAGGCAATGTCATTCCTATTATAGCCACAGAAGGAGACGCGTAAAGTCAGGACATCTCACAACTGGAGATGCTACAACTAATCATCGAGCCCAGAGCGTTTTGACCTGATTTCCTTGATTACAAATTTGTCATTAACCACCCACCTAGCCATTGCAGCAGTGTCAGATTTATGAATTTCAAAAGGGATGTTAAATTTGTAATTAAAAAAAATTACATCTCCCACAGTTATTAGATAGGATTATTCTATTAAGAATTTCTCCACTTTTCCCCAGAAACACGTGGTCACTCATCTGACACAATCGATGTATAACCACAGTTTACCCTGGCCTTATCTATCCTCTGTGAAAACCTGGGCCGCTAACTGCTGCTTTCCTTGTTTTGAATCTAACTTCTCTCTTTGCTCTCTTTCTTTTAATTTTCCTTTTCCCCCCTCCTTTTCTTCCCCCACCCACCCCAATTTAAGGAAACCCCGGTTATGGAATCTATAAAAGATAATTACTTGAGCACTTGATGTTTTCCTTATCAATTTCAAATGGTGTATAGTAAAAATTTTTTAAATTTATCTTATGAACTCATAGATATTTATACATTTGATGTTTTTGCACTCTCCTAGGCCAGTTTAATCCCCTTTTTTTGGCTCCTGGGACTTTGACATAACCCTATCCATGATTCATTTGATACAACTTGCCTGAGACCTAGAATCAGACATTTATCCAAAATTCATGGACATTTTAGTTGAAAAAACATTTAAAGAGTGCTAGATGTGCTTATTGATATTTTGACTTTTTGGCACTTTTATTGTTTTTATGCCTTTTCTCTAGGCTAAAAGAGGAAAGTTTTGGTTTCCTTCCTTCCTTCCTTCCTTCCTTCCTTCCTTCCTTCCTTCCTTCCTTCCTTCCTTCCTTCCTTCCTTCCCTCCTTTTTAGAAGAAAACAATAATAGCAATATAATAGGAATCCATTTTAATGTAACTGTGAAATGTAAAATTGCAGTTTTTATGTACCTTTTAAAAAAATTGTTTTTAGCTCTTTTCAGTTAGTCTGTAGTATCACCAGGACCCACTGGAGTCAATTTTAAAAAATTCTTTATAAATAGTTCTAATAGTAAATATTGATATTTCATAACTTTTATCATTTTTAGTAGTCTTTCAGAGAACAAAAGAAAATTCACTTATCTTTTTTTTAAGATTTATGTATTTATTTGACAGAGAGAGACACAGCGAGAGATGGAACACAAGCAGAGGAGAGTGGGAGAGGGAGAAGCAGACTTCCCCCTGAGCAGGGAACCCCATGGGGGGCTCTATCCCAGGACCCCTGGGGTCAGGACCTGAGCCAAAGGCAGACACTCAATGACTAAGCCACCCAGGTGCCCCTCACTTTTATCTTTTATATAAAATAAACTTATTCTATTTTGCAATTACCACATGGTTCCCTGAGACTAGTTGATAAGTCCAAGATTCTTAAAGAATCTTAATCATCTTATTTTTCCTATAGCTTGAAGAAGTTTGCTATTTTATACCCTAGAAATTATTTCACCATTATTAAGTTATTTCTAGGCATACCAAAAATTACTAATTATAAAATGAATAATGATAGAATTATTACTTTTGTAGCATCCTTTGGTTTTCCTAGCATACTACTGCCAAAGCAGTGATTTTTCATTGGTATGCACATGCCTTCAAATGACCATGAAAATTGCTGTGAATACTGATTTTGGGGTTAGGAACAAATTTTAATAAGAAGGCAATGTTTTATTTTTTCAAGATACTATAAAATAAATTAGGAAACATCTTTTTTAAAGTTTTTTGTTTCTCTCTTTAGCTTTCATGAATACAGTTGAGAGAAATATGTTTTACAGTTAGATGGATCAGAGACAGATAACGGCACTTTAGATTTTAATGGTAATGGTTAAGTAGATATTATAAGCAAAATCACAGACTATGAGTCCTCGGATGATGATATACTGCATATAATTCCTCAAATTCAAGGACTGAAGAGTGTACAATATATTCCTAAGGACAAAAATGAATATGGCACTCTGCCTGATTAATCATTCAAAATGAACAATTCCATTATAGAATATTTTGTGACAAGAAACTTAATTATCCCATTTTGCTTTAAAAATGTGTGACAATCTTTTCATCTTTCATTATGTTTGTACATCAAACTTTACTTGATATGGTTCCTAAATTACAAACAAAATGTGAGGACATATTTATATGGGAAGATTAAAAGAATATATGATATAGAAAGGAAAATATTAGTTGAATTGATCATTCTAACTGATGTTCATAAATCTAAAAAGGAAAGTGTTTTTAAATTATGGAGCAAAGAAGATGAGGTCCTCTCATTAAAAATATTATATTGTCAAAATTTTGGAAAAGCATTACTATTCAACATGCAGTAAAATTTGACACATAAATAATTATAAATTAAAACTCAGTGGAGATGCATTTATTTTGGCTTTATAATCTGGGATCAGTATTTATGAATAGGTACCAACAGCTTGTGAACAGTTAGTTGCATTACAGTTGTATTGCCAATTATAGGCATCTATTACTGCCAAACCAGGGAACATTGAATAAAATATGTGGGTCTGCTTTGCTTCAATTCTTACAGATATTTCTAAGAAACTTTTTTTCACTATCTCTTTTATTCTTCTGTAAATTATTCATAAGGTAACCAAGTATACAAATAGAGATAGTTCATTGCATCTAGATGATAAATGATGACATATATATGTATGTGGATATACATACACCCATATACACACTATATGTACATATATATATATACTTAGTTTGTATATATTCATATAACATGCACATATATATGAAACAAATTTGTTGGTGGCACTGTTGAATTTATGTATGGTCTAGACCCTAGGGTATATTTAGTGAGAAATGACCTTAATTCATCAACAAAAAACAAAAACAAAAGGAGAAGGAGGAAGAGAAGAAGAAATGGTATAGGAGATAATCAAAAAAGCAATAAAGTTGTAATGCAGATCAATGAGAGGGAATTGCAAAGAGTTTTACAATGAATGCATATACCTGTAGAAAAAGACAACATTACTATAGGATTATAAAATCTGAGAATACCTTGTAGAAGGAACTCAAGTTAGAATTGTGTCCAACACAACATTTTATAAAGGGAAAATTAAGTTTCGCAGACAATGGATGACTTGCCCAAAACACACCTGGATTAAAGCAAGGTGAGCACTGGAATCCAAGACAATGTTGTTTCTGTTCTCACATGCAATCTGCTGGAAACTTTTTTGATTGTATACCCAGCCCTCCTCTGACACACACATACGGAACACTTTTCTATGAACGGTGTCCTCTTTTGATCATCCTTATAAGGCAAGCCCCGAAACTCATTTTGTATAAACTCATATGTAAAAAAAAAAAAAAAAAAAAATGCTCTTTCTCTCTATATTTGATTTGGCTTGTGACATGTGATCCAAGCTCACCCATTAGAATTCCTTCTCCAAATCCTACATCCTCGTATATTTGATTAATTGAAAACTTAGTGTTTAAAGTGAGGCAGTGTTTACTTCTTGACAATTTGGAACTGGAACTGAGATCCAAAGACTGAATTTGGTTTACTGTTACCAGGAAAAAGCAAACACAGTGCTCTGGTTGATATTTTAGGTCGTGTAACCTGGGAGAGGTGGGGAGTGGAGAGGAGGACTGTCTGTAATGAAAGTTAAAAACTAAGTAGAAGCATAAAAAGCAGCAGAGAAAAGATGGGATTAGTGTCCTGGTTGAATGGCATGCACCAGGTTTAGCAGATGTCTGCCCCTGAATCTATGAATTCACTATTTTCTTTCTCAATATAGCTTGTGGTGGGGGGGGGGGTCACTGTGGTTCATATATAAGAGTCATTGTTAACCTTACTGTACATCACAATACCACTCAGTATCTTTTTTAGGAAGAAATCTGAACTACATCTTAAAATTAAAAAGGATGTACCCTGACCAAAAATTCAGAAAAGAGTGTTGGATACCAAAGACAACTAATTAAGAAAAGGAAAAAATAAAATAAAATGGGAGCCAATAGAATGTATTCAAAAAAAGGGTAAATAAGCTAATTTTTCTGGAAAAAAAGAATTTCAGGAAAAAGTATTAAAGAAGACCTCAGGGCCATCAAAATGAAAATCCTGAGTACTGGCCTAAGAGTAGCCTATCATCTCCATATATATATATATATATATATATGCTATAATTAATATGGAATATATACTAAACAGATAGATTTTTTTACATAGATAAGTGATGATGTAGAAAATATTAATTAAAACATGCTGGACTACAATTAACAATTAGTTTTAATAAAAAGCATACAGAAATAATACTAAGTCCAGAGGTAAGTGGGCCCCCAAATTGATTCATTCAGAGATTCTACAGTCTGCAATGTTTGTTGGCTTCATTATTATGGAATAACAAGGCTGCAGTAGTTGCTGATCACATACACAATTGCTGGACTTCAAGCACAAGTGGTATCTAGAGGAAGGACAGAGTATCTTTTCCTATGTGTCTCCTTTAGGAGAAACCCTGGAGCATCATCAGTCAGACTGAGCCACATCACTGTTCCAGAATCATTCAGGAGGAAAAGGAGATAAATTATCATGATTGACCTAGAGCTGAAATACAGCAGGTGCACTGCAGGGGTGGTATTGCCAAAGAGCACACATAAACACAACAAAGCCATGTATATATTATAGTCAAGCTTAAAGAAAGCTTTGAATATTGACTTTTTCATTTTTTATCATACCAGATCTGTTTCTCTTGTCCGTAATTATTGATTGATAACATTGTGATAACACTGTTAAGGACTACTAACTATTCCATTAAGTATATTTAAGTCAATTAGCCATTTTGTTAAACCCTTCCACAGTTTATAATATTTTACGGGTATAAATAGTACAGTAAGGAATTTCTATTCCTATAAATGGTACAGTAAGGAATAGAAATATGTATTTCCCCCTCCTTTAAATAGTTTATCATAATCTTATAAAAGGAAATATGAATTTTTTTAATTTACTAAATTTACTCTAAGGGACTCCACCTATTTGCATTCCTACAAAATGAGAAATTGTAACAGTGGTCTTTCCAGAATTGAGAAAAACAGCGTTTAATGCTTTACTGTTTCTTAATCAAAGCTTTAATGTTTCTATCAATTTTATATGGAAAATTATTTTTACAGTTTATTATTAAAGTTGGATTTTCTGCTTTTGTTTTACCTTTTTATGTTTATTTTGCAAACCATCTGTGTATTTCTTTTGCCAATTTTTATACTGTAAGCATTGTACATTTTCTCTTACATATTTCTCAATTTTCTTAATTTTTTTAAGATGTTTTATTTGATGTTACAATTAAGGTAAACTATTGTTTTTTCAAATAGACTAGATTTCCAATACCATTTGCTAAATTTTAGGAGCATATTGTTGGAGCACATTCTTTCCCTTATCTATGTACTTAGGTATTCTACAGTCTTAGGTATTCTAGACTAGATTACAATGCAATTTATTCTGATTCATTGTTCTGACAATTCTGTGGTAATAGCACAGTTTTACTTGTACACTGTGATATTTTATAGGGTAAACATCTCTATCAACTATGTAGAAATACAATAGGCACATCTAGGCATGATTTTCATGTGTTCTCTCTTACCAGTGAGCACAAAAACATCAAGTAATTTATAAAACTATATTCACTGATCTTTGGGGAATAATTCTTAAGTAGAGAAAAGAAATGATAACTATCTTTAATTGAAATCTTCTCTTTCCAAACCTTTGCTGGGCTCTTTATATGCATTAAACAATTCTCAAAACAATCTGATAACATTACTGTTTTTATTATTCTCATTTTATAGAAGATAAAGTTGTTTAAGAGGCTTGGAAAATCACAGAAGCTAATTGCCAAGAGGGTCCAAAACCCATGCCATGAAACCTTGGAGTATACACTTGTTCCTGGCCAGCCAGTTATGTTGCTTATAATAATCCTCCAAAGTCATAGGCATATGTGGGAGGGGAGTAAAAATGTGACAGGGACCACATATCTCTGAGACCCCTGGATCTCAGCAGAATTGGGGACAGTGGTTTAATCTCCTACCAAGTCACCCTGTTTCCATTCAGAAGTGGGAGCTAGGTGCTGGTCTCACCCTTGGCTAATCCCACTTTCTAGTCCTGCTTATGAGGCACTGTGAGAATGAAATTTTAAAAAGTATGGCAGAGGTAAGACTGGCCTACAGCAGATAAATTCTCCACATAATTGGCTGAACAGCTAACCTAGAGAGATGCTTATTGTTCAGCAATAAACTAAGATGATAAAAAGCATCAAGAAAACCTCAAAGCTTTTTCACCTACCCCATCCACACCAATGTCAGGCATTATGATCCTCAGTTGTATTTTGATATCTAAGGGTAGTAGAAACACAACCTATGTCTAATAATCACCTGGTTTGGAGCCACTTACAATGTTTTGAACTGGGTCTGGAAAGTCTAATCTCTGCCTGTGATTTGTCAAAATTAATAGTCAGCAGGTTATAACTCTCAAATGTAGTCATTAGGTGAATATTCTTTTTGTTCAAAATTCTCCATAACCCTGCCCCTACCCCCGGCTGTAGTCTACTTTGCCTTCCCTGATGGCGTTTTCCTCCTGTTGCAATGCTCATCTCCCATGGAGAATCTCCCATGGAGTGTCTAGTGTCTTGCCCTAACTGCCTAAGTCTGCCTATTAGCTCTACCAAGAAAACTAGGCTGAGGTCTTTGATCGTTTATAAACTTTTTCACTTTTACACTTAGGCCTGTGTATCATTTTTAAAGTGTAGAAATTCAATTATAATTTTTCAGTTACGAGTTATAGAAAATCAAAGTCAAGCATCCTTAAACCACAAGGGTGATTTATAGGAATTAAATCAAGCACGGGTGTTACTTGTAGGCATGGTTTGATAGGGTGGGTATGACACCCTCTGATCTCAGGCTCCAACTGTATTTTTGTTTTGTTTTGTTTTCCCACCTTCCTTCTTGAGGTAGGTTCTTTTATATTCAAGTTGAAGAAAGCAACCTTTTGAAATTGATTCTGATTGGACAGATTTAGTTCATTCCTAACACAACAGCGAAGAGGAGGAAAAGCACAGAATCAAAATTTAAGGCCTTAAATTCAAGGCCTTTAGTCAGCTTTCCAAGTAGCTCGTGAGTTCTCCACACAAAAACTAAAAACTCAGCTTTCCCTGCTCGGAAGGGAAAGACGAAATTTAAGCTCTAAACACAAGAAACACTGTACCTATACACTAATGTGTTCCCAGCTTTAGAAGGACATGGCTTAGGCATGACCATTTCAAACCCATTTGATGACAAATTAACAGCATACCTCTTATATATTATAAATATGAACACTGACAGGTGACAGATTATGGAATTTTATAAGAATTATGCTGTGTGCCTAAGCTTTCACTTAAAATGTTTTTAAAACAAAATATAAAACACTACAACATGTCACTTTAAACATGTGTCACAATTTTGTACTTAACACAATGCATTAAAATATTTTAACTATTTATATTGTTCCGAGTCTCTTATAGTGACACATTATCAACAGACTCTGCTCATAGCTTCTCAAACCTATATTTGCTCTCAAGAATTTGCTCAGTGAATTAGTTGAATCACTGACATGATAGCAAATATTAAATATATTTAAAATAAGTATTTTTTAATAAAACATACTAGTCAGTTACTAATCATTAAGATCCTTTTGAATATACAGTTATGTTCATAAAACTTTTTAATTTTATATTTCAATTTTTTATAATTGTTCACTTATCACTCAAGATAAATTTAAGAATCATTTTTACCAGTTTTAAATGAAATCCAGTGGAGAATACATTGTTTCTTCATACTGATTTATGATGTTCTGTTGTCCTTTCCACTATTATAATATTATTTTCCATTTCTTAAGCCCCTAGTAAATTTTATAATATTAATGTAAGCCCTGCACAATTCTTGTTAAATTTCTTCAAATCTATTTTTTAAGAATTATGTTGTTTTTGTGAATAGTCTCATTTGTTCATTACATTTTTAAAGAAAAACAACTACTAACTTTATGTGTTTTTATCTGGCTACTTTATTGATATATTTATAATATATAATGTTATTTTATTTAGGAATTATAGTCACCTGCTATTAAGAGGTATGAGAAATAACAGTGAGTTAAATAAAAGTTGTTTTCTTCCTTATGCTAAAAAAGTCTAGTAGGGATTGGAGTTCAGGGTTGACATAACAGCTCAGTGGTTTTATCAAGAACTAGACTTCTAGGGGCGACTGGGTGGCTCAGTTGTTAAAGCGTCTGCCTTCGGCTCAGGTCATGACTCCAGGGTCCTGGGATCGAGCCCCATATCAGGCTCCCTGCTCAGCAGAAGCCTGCTTCTTCCTCTCCCACTCCCCCTGCTTGTGTTCCCTCTCTCGCCGTGTCTCTCTGTCAAATAAATAAATGATATCTTTAAAAAAAAAAAAAAAAAGAACTGGACTTCTAACTTTCTCTTCCAGCTTCATGGTTATAACTTCATGGGCCAAGACAAGTTGCTGAAGCTCTGTCCATCATATCTGTATTCCAGGCATCAGTATGAGGGTAAATGCGATCATCCCAGTTGTCTGTTCCTCACCCCTATTTTATGGAGTTATATATGGAGTATCCAATAGGGTCATCTTATATCTCATGTGTCAGATAATAGTCCAATATTACCTACCTGCAGTGATTATTGAGAAATGTCTTTTACTTAGATACATTGTGCTCTAATGGGGGCACTCTTAGTAAGAAAAAGGAGAGGCAGGGTAGGCAATCAGTTGCCTTTTACACAAATAATTTTTCAGATATTTTTGTGTCACTTCTTAGTATTTAATCTTTAAGATTTACTGATTTCTTTGATTTTATCTCTAATATTCCTAACTCACATATCTTTGTAATCCTAAAAGATCATAAAATGGTAATAATAATAATGATAAAAATAATAGTAATCATGGTATTTTTTTAGTATCTACAAGACAATGATAAGCAATATTCATATTTTAATTTGCTTGACAGTTTTAAGGAGGCAACTAGAGAACCTATCTAACAGTTCTCACTTTATATTTAATGATATGTAATTTGCCACTTAAATATTTCCAAATATTATTTTCATTTAACTGTGAATTTTATAATTTCCTTTGCTTTTCTTCACTTTGTCTAAAATTAATATTGTTATGCTAGTTTTCATTTTACATTTTAATCATAAATACTGTGTTGGAACTTTTCTAATCAGTATTATATCATCCTCTTATTTGTATTTATTGTCCCCTAATACCTAAATTGTTTGTAGGTGGAAAATAGTTCTACCATTCAGCAACTATTTATTGGAGCCTAGTATGTGTCAGGTACTATTCATTCTTGATGTTTCCACTAGCAACAAATTTTAATTCAACCTAGTATTAATTTTCTTCTGAGTGGTGAGTTAAAAAGTTTTCTTTTTTTTAATAACTTGTATGATTTCTGTTTCTATTATTCTGTTTTATGCTTTTAGTTTTATTTTATTTATTTACTTATTTTAGAGAGAGGGAGTGCGAGCAGGGAGAGGGGCAGAGGGAGAGAGAGAGTAGAAAATCTCAAGCCGACTCCACACTGAGTGCGGAGCTCAACCCCAGTGCTCAATCTCATGACCATGAGATCAGGATCTGAGCCAAAACCAAGAGTCTGATGCTTAACTGACTAAGCCACCCTGGTGCTTCTAGTTTTATCTTAATTCTTCATTTTCTAATGTATGTTCTTTGTTATTTTCCGTGGATTTAAAAGCAATGCCTCCCATTTCATCATTGTACCAGCAATTATTACACTGATAAAAACAACATAAAACCTGCATTTTCTAAGTCACAAAGTCAAGAATGAAAAAATATGATTTTTCTCATCAATAAAAACATCCCTTCTGTATTTTTGAATGTGAAAACCAAGGGACTAAGTAATGATAAGAGATGTGTTAATGCTATTTAAGTTGAGGACACATGGTTTCATATAAAAGGAGCTTCTAACCTCTACAAAATGCTCTTGCTGGAGAAAGTAAAATATAAGGCACAGACTGAGACCTAAGTCAGAGGTGATGGAGCTATCTCCCCACATCGACTAGGGAAGATTTTTGTTCATTTTTACTGACCAGTGTGTAAACTCCCAACTTGAAGGGAATCCAAATATAAGTGGGAAGCAGAGTGCTTCCTTCCAGTAAGGACTGCAAGGTGGTCAGAAATCCCCTCTCCCTGTGCATGTTCCAGACCTCATACATCAGTCAGATGGGCCAATACAGCATAATGGGAGGCTGTGCCATTTTGGGCTATGTGACCTTGGAAAAGTTCCTTTCACTTTCTGCCTCAGCTTCCTCAAATATAAAATGAAGATAAAATGGACATAAGAACACTGTCCAGCTCCTTGGGTTATGATGAGTTTTGAGTGAGTTAAAATACATAGAGAACTTAAGACAGCTAGTACCACATGGTAAGCATTGTATTTGGCAAATAGATAAAATATACGTGCTGAAGGGCTCTGAATCCTGATGAAGTAATTTAGCTCTGTAGGATCCTTTAGATAATGTACAATGGCACCTTCAGAGTCAAGACAATGTGGACACCCGGGCGCCTGGGTGGCTCAGTTGGTTAAGCGACTGCCTTCGGCTCAGGTCATGATCCTGGAGTCCCGGGATCGAGTCCCACATCGGGCTCCCTGCTCGGCGGGGAGTCGGCTTCTCCTTCTCACCCTCCTCCCTCTCATGCTCTCTGTCTCTCATTCTCTCTCTCGAATAAATAAATAAAATCTTTAAAAAAAAAAAAAGACAATGTGGACACCCTAGGACGATAGTACCTGTGGTAGGATGTTGGCCATGCCTTCTCTCCCTTGGTTCCTATTTGAGCCTGGCCCACCATCTTTCCCTTTGACTCTCTGAGTTACTAGGTATCTTCCAAAAGATCCCTTTGCTGCTTAAGTTAAAACATTTCTGTTTTTGCAGACAAGTGCCCAGATTTATACTAAGCGCTCTATTATATGCTTCATAATATATTCTGTACACAATCTCAATTAAAATCTCACTCTTAAAATCTATCAGCTAGATTATAAACTCAATGAAAAGAGTAGCTACTGTCAGTGATATATAGTCTCTGGGGTATTCTCAATGTTTAACACAGCGACTGAGACACATTCCCTATAATTGCATGTTTGAATAAGTGGGAGAAAGGGGTAGGAGAATGAATGAATATAGGTTTTAGTGGGCAAAATAAAGGAAAAACAATCTATTGCCAGTTATCCCCTATGGAAAATACTGAGCTAATATGTATATTTTACCTTTACTGTAATGGTAAAGTAGTGAAGTTGGTGTAAGGCTTGAACAATGGTTTCCATTTTTAAAAGATCTTAGAAACATTTCAAAATGCTTCACCAGCATACAAAAGAACCCTGGAAGTAAAAATGCTAATTAAAAGTCACTTAACCTTACCATATGAATCTGAATGTCCTTTGTGAATTGTGATAGTTTCTCAAAACTCTGCTATTTTAAGAGAACAAATTGCACCTTTTCTGCAGATATCATAAGGGAATACTTGCTACAGCTTAAACACACAGTTTTCTATAGTGCATCGGGAGATTAATTATTGTCACAAACACATAAAAAGTAAACATAACAATATATATGACCCATGGGATTCCTATTGATTTCACTTTAATTTGCCAAAATTCAAAAACCCAATCTGAATATAATATCAGTAAGAGAAGTTTGGCTGATGAGTTTATCCTCTGTGCTTTTTAGGAGTTCTGCAATTCTTAAGAAACCACTTTGAATAGACCAATGCAATTGAACTATTTCCATTCCAGGTAAAATGAATGACTCTCATTTTTCTCCAAATCCTTTAACCTTGAAAGGACCACTGCCCCCACCCCCGCCGGCAAACCCCCAACAAAAAAAAAAAAAAAAAAAAAAAAAAGAAGAGACCGTGAAGTTAGAAAATTGGTGGGCTTTTACCAAAAGCAAGGGTTTTGCTATATTACTAAAATAATGTATTCATTACAGTTCCATTCTCAACACACAGATAAAGTTGAATTCCATATTCTTTTTCTTAACCCTAGTTACTTAGGGCGGGGGGAAGAGAGGGAAGGCTTATATAGGAACTAATTACCTATTTCTCCTTTTCCCACTTTCCGCTCCTGTACCTTCAGTCTTTATTCCATTTCTTTATCCTTTTGCATGCACAGATCTCCTTTCATTTTTTTAGCCTTTTTGCTACTCATCATCGTTTATCAGGCCATTTTTTTTCTTCTCATATCACTTTCACAAATATCTTGAATAAATTGTCTCTGTCAAATACATTTCTACAATACCTTTTTAAGTTCCATTAATCCATATTACTATGATAATAAGGTCTCAGAAGTCATTACTTCTGAATATCTTCAACAGCTTACTAAATGCTAAATTCAGAGATCATCTTTTATAATTTCTCTGTGGTATTTATATTTTCATCATCATTAAAAAAAAATTCCCTCCTTTGGATAGTAAGATTTTGTACTATTCTGAACTTGCTACCACTAACAATTTTTTCTCTCTATCTCATTATTATAGTCATCCTTCTGCAGCATAAAATGTGATTCTCAATGCATCAATGTTTTGGTTGGTGGTGGTGTTTTTTTTTAATCTTTTCTCTCACTTCTGATATGCTGAAATGATAAAGGTATGGATATGTTAATATGTGACATACTTATAATTGATTTGTTTTGTTTTGTTTTTTTAGATCTGAATTGATTATCACTTTTCTCTGGCTCACACTGCATGACAATGATGACCTCTCTGTAGCAGGTACCCATATGCCAGTATTCTCCCAAGTGCCCTGAAGGGTAATACCCATTGCAGAGCTCCTTCAATTCGAATAACTAGCTTTCTGTCAACTCCTTTCAATCATCTTTAGCTCCTGTTCCTATTGGTGTGCCTCAATCCTAAGGCATCTATTAAATTATTGGAAAAGAAATAAAAGTAGTAGGCCAATATTGCAGATAATATGGAATGGTAAGATTAAAAAAAAAAAATCACTGATTGAATCAAAAGCATGAAGAAAAGAGGAAAAAAAAAACCAAAGAGAAGCAAGTAGCAAAATGGCAGATTTAAGTTTAACCATATTAATCATGTTAAGTACAAACGTTCCAAAATACACCAATACACCAGTAAGATTAGATAGAAACATAAAGACATGGATAAGTTAAGGATAAATAATGGAAAATATAGTACTTAACTACTAAGTAAACGAATTCTGGAGTGAAGAGAATATTAAACAAAAGAGACTTCAGAACAAGGAATAGCAGCAGGAGTAAAAGGAACACTGCATCATAAAAATTGGTTAACTTTTCACACCAAAAAAACCCACACTAATCTTAAATGTCTATGTGTGTTAACAACAAAATTTCAAAATACATAAAACAAAAAGTGATAGAACTAAAAGGAGGAGTGAACAAATTCAAAATTATAGTTGTGGTGTTCAGTTTTCTTTTATTAAGCAGTACAGAAAGTTTGAAAATTCAGTAAAAGTAGGAAATATTTCAACAATACTAGTCAACTGGGACTAATGGATAATTACAGAGTGAATAGATAATTATAGAACACTCCGCTCAATATCAGCAGAAGATATGCTCTTTTCAAGAGCATAAGGAACATCTATCAAAGTACAGCATATTCGGTCATAAATAAGCCTGGGAATATTTAAAAGGATTTAAATCATATGAAGCATATTTTATAATCATGATGGAATCAAAATGGAAATTAACAAGAGAAAAATGCCACCAAAAAACTTCAAAAGAAACAATATGTTAATAAATAAAGAAAGTCACCAGGGATATTATAAAATATTTTGAATTGAATGAATATAAAAATTCAGTATATCAAAACTCGAAGGATGCACCTACAGGATTACTACATAATTTATATCTTTAAAAACCAAATACATTAGGGGTACCTCGATGGTACAGTCAGTTGAGCGTCTGGCTCTTGATTTCAGCTCAGATTATGATCTCAGGGTCGTGAGATCAAGCCCCATGTCTCTCCCTCTGCACCTCCCCCCCCTAAAATAAATCTTTAACAATCAGTCAATCAATCAATCAATAATAAAAACCAAATACATTAAGTCAGTAAAGAAGAAATAGCCTGAGTAGTCTTTACCTCTAGTAAAGAAATTCCTTTCATTATGAAATATCTCACAACATAAAACAGTCCAGTTGAGTTCACTGGTAAATTCTTGCAGACATTTAAAGAAGAAATCACTCCAATTTTGCACAAACTCTCCCAGAAAATACAAGAGAAGAGAATACTCTCAATTTGTATTATGAGGACAGTATTGCCATGACACTAAAACCAAAATGTTCACTGGAATTAAAAACTAAACATCAATTTCTGTCATTCTGTTTTATAACTCTCATATGAAGGAGAAAAAAGGAAACCAAATTTCCATAAATGAATACATGTCTCATGTATTCAAGCAGTTCTTGGATACTGTGATAGCAGAATGAATAATTGAAGTGCGTACACAATCACTGTGGTAACAACTACTATACAGGAGTGATACACTGGCCTCCCAAATTTATTTTGTTACCAAAATTATTTTGTTACCATTGTAACATTTGGGGGGACTCTAAGTGTTTTTGTTTAAAGTATCTACTTTGTTTTGTATGACCTCCATCATACCAGTCCATAAGAGTAACATAGATCTGTTACCAACACAACAAAAATACTACCTCCCTAAATTCCCAAAATGATCCTTCTGAGGAAATACTGGTCATGTATCTCCTTTGAGAATTGTTTCTAGAGGTATTTTTAAAAAAAGAAAAGGAAAAAATTTGGCAATGTTAATATATACTTCTAAGCAGTAAGTTATAAAAATAACTGTTCAACCTCAGTTTAGGCAACTCTTTTCAAATGTAATTATTTTACCCTCAAATCTGTAGAGTTTAAAATTTTCTTCCATTCCAAAAGTGTATTTACCATGGAAAATATTTGTTAATTTTTGACCAAAAGCAAAAAATTACTTCTGAAATATATCTGGTTTATATATGTGAGGGAGATGATTTATTTAGGCATAAACATTTATGTCTCTTTAATTAAAAATTAAAATGTTAGTGTGATTTCCCATTTAATTAAAATAATATTCCTGAAAAGAAATTATAATGTGTATCAGAAGTTCTCCACTCCAAAATCTCTCCCCAAATGCAATGAGATATTCCCTAAACAAATGTAGTGTTTTCAAAGATTTAGGAGATACATTCATGGTAGAAAAAGAGAGAGAATGTGCTACTCTTGTATTCTAATCATCATCAGTTGAAGAACTAGAAAATATCACAAATATCGCAAAATGCTCAAACAATGGTATAGGACTCAGATATTTTTTTCTAAAAGGGGCTTCATTAAAATCTTATGAGGAGAATTTAAAATATACAAATTCAATTTGTAAGTTGTAGGGACTGGATATCTATTCTTTTAATATTTCCCTGGTAAATATGAAATATTGTACATATATGAATATATATGTGTGCATACACACACACACACACACAAATACCTATAAATTTACTGGGAGAGTGTTCAAAATCGTCCTGTTTTTCATAGCATTTTATGACCAAGACATTTTAAGAGACACACCATTTTTGGAAAAATAAATAAAAGGGAGTTTATAGGGAATATCTCATGTTTATCATATATGAATATGTAGTGTTAAAGTGCCTGACAATAAGCCTTTTTGATTATAAGTGCCCAACATTAAGCTTTGGATTGCTGAGGCATCAATTTCAAAGACATCCATGATGAATAAACATATTACCACCTGGATGACCAGCTACTAGCAAAACAACTAGATAAGGAATCAGGCCTTTGTTACCCATGATGGTCCCTTTTCAGAAAGCCCAGGGTGACCTAGATAACCTATCACTTCCCTTTCCTCACACTAATTTCTGCTCATGTTTTTAATTCACCAAATAAACCCACCAAGCCCTGGGAACTCCACCCTTGATACCCAATGAAGGCATAACCCCAGGTCTGCACTGCATATATGTTTATCATATATGAATATGTAGTGTTAAGTGCCTGACAATAAGCCTTTTTGATTATAAGTGCCCAACATTAAGCTTTGGATTGCTGAGGCATCAATTTCAAAGACATCCATGATGAATAAACATATTACCACCTGGATGACCAGCTACTAGCAAAACAACTAGATAAGGAATCAGGCCTTTGTTACCCATGATGGTCCCTTTTCAGAAAGCCCAGGGTGACCTAGATAACCTATCACTTCCCTTTCCTCACACTAATTTCTGCTCATGTTTTTAATTCACCAAATAAACCCACCAAGCCCTGGGAACTCCACCCTTGATACCCAATGAAGGCATAACCCCAGGTCTGCACTCTCCCTGTCCCCCTGCCACCTCCCTGTGCCTTTGAGCCCACCACATGGCCTTCAGGAACTGTGAATAATAAATATTGTTTTTTGCTTTTTGGATTTTTTTTCCCAAAATTATCTGATGATTGTTGCTGAAGTACAACTTGCAATCATAATAAGAATGACAAAGGCCTGTCCACAAAAGGCATTGTCTCTGATTGGGGCAATGACTGGAGGGACTCAACCCCAGCATTCCTAGGTGCTTTCACTTATCAATAGGCTGAGACCAGCATACAAGGAAACCTCTTTTTTTGTAGCTAAATTTCTAAGTTGCATTCTGAGAAAAAATTGTCTCTTCGGGATGGTAGAGCTGATGTGATAGTGGAAGCTAAATTTTTACCATTTGATTATATACTGCAGCACCAACATCATTCTGCTGTTCGAATGGAAAAAAAAAATATGTACTTTACTGTGTTCTTAATAACTATGTTTTAAATAACACAAGGACTAAGACCATATATTTAACTTCCTCATAGCTCCATCATCTGTTTTTTACATAGTTGATTCATCCTTAGAACACGGTGTTTCAATCAGCTACTGCCACAATAATGCCATATAGCAAAGTGTCAGAAAACTGCCTCATGTGCTGTGGGTCAGACAGTTGAAAGATTTTGAGTCTAACTAACGTCAAATGGGGCTTGGTCTGCTTCACTTGTCTCTCTGACTCTTTTGACTGATGGGCAGCTTCTTCTGGTGGTATCAGAAGTACAAGAGAGGCATCATGACCACACAAGTGTATTCAAGTTCCTGCTGCCATCACATCTACTAACATCCTATTAACTAAAGCAAGTCACATGGTTGATAGTATCAGGGAAGTGTACTCCATCCATCATGTGCTTGTGGCAGATGTGTATAAGTAAAAGGAGAGGGAACGCTTGTAACCAACAATTTAATTTACCATATATAATATAGCCTCAGCATCACTGGGTTTAGAGTAACAGGACCTAATTTTAAGTACTGATTCCACAAGTTTCTAATAGGTGATATAGGACAATATTTGTCATCCACGATATGAAAATAATGACTATTTTTAAAAGTTTCATGTGTGCTATGATATAAAAGCATACCTGCTTTGTAAACTGTAAAGAATAACACAAACCTAAGAGACGTAGTTACAAATGTTAGATGACTTGATGCAGATGATGATGGTTATTAAAACAAGGTGGATTATGTTCTGAAACAACAACAAAAAATTCATATGAAAATCCCTATATTCTCCAATAAATACAGGATTTTCCCAGTCTCCAAATGTATGGGTGATTTCAAAGGCAGAAAGGCATAGCAAATTTAAAACACTTAGCAAGTTGGAAGATTCACTTCCCATTAACCTAAGATCTTTATAAAATACACCATTTACACAAGATATGCTCCCCAAGGATTTTTTTTTCTTCATGACACAGACAGAAAACACAATCTGAAAAGGAGCATCTTGCATTATAAGAAGACTAAAGAAATATATTATGTCAAGATTACCATTGAGGTTTCCTTTTCCTAAAGCTCATATATAAATGATTATAAAAAAGACTACAAACTAATGTCCTCATTACAATGTAACATCAGGAAAAAAAATCTTTTACGACAATAAAAGAATTATATTTTATTTTTTAAAGACTTATTTATTTGTTTATTTATTTATTTATTTATTTATTTATTTTAGAGAGAGGGAGAGCACAAGCAGGAGGGGCAGAGGGAAAGGGAGAGAGAATCTCAAGCAGACTCTGCTGAGCACAGAGCCCAATGCAGGGCTCAATCTCACAATTATGAGATCATGACAGCCCAAACCAGGAGTTGGTGCTCAACTGACTGAGCCACCCAGGCACCCCAAAAGAACTGTACTTTAAAATTAACTAATTAGAAAGGTGAAAAAAAATCTTTATTTTGAGCCTATATGGCTTAAAGGGAGAGGACAGCACCCAGAGTAGCCTTTGGAAATATAAAATACTAAGTCGCTAACAGATGTCTAAGGAGAAATTGTGCTATGGATGGATTGTGCCATTAGTATGAGGTCGACATAGATAGTCCATGCTATTTATAATAATATGTAATATTTTTGAATACTTAATTTAGCATTATTAATAGTAACAAAATAATGAATAATAAATTATACAAAGAAAACATACCAGCAAGTGCATCAGTTAGAAACTGTTATTATTAATACACAAGAGAAAATTTAGTGGCTTAAGATATAGAAAAATGTAGGAACTAAGACAGAATTGAAATAACTTGTCCAGGATTTCAAATACAGTAAGTGGCAGAGTTAGGTTTTAAGCCCACTAAGTCTGCTAGCTAAACCCATGTGTTCAACTACCACACTGTATTTCTGCTTTGTATATATAGTCTTAATACCCTAGTGGAATATATTACATTTATATATTCCACCCTGCTAGATTCTCCTGGAAAAATATCAGATAATAACATTTAATATGACTTGTGTTATTTTTCAGGCTGATGATCCTCTCTAAGATATGCAGATGGTAAATTTAATACATGCAAAATTCTTTTACAAAACTCTGATACAATTGTTTTGAAGTTAATATGATGTTGTTTCTGTTTCCAAAGAAGTCTATCATAGGAGTGCCTCTTTGATGTGATTAAAATTAAGTCATTATAATGAGCAATCCAAAATTCAGTATTGTTATTTTCAAAGAAATAGTATTGCTCAAAAAATCAATTTTAGGGAATCTATGTAATTATATTTTTAACTATCATACAGTAAGTACTACCAATATTTTCCCAATAATCCCCAGTAAGAATCTTATGCCAGTTCCTAAACATGTCACAAAATACAAAAATAATATACAAGGAAAAGAGAGCATCTAAAATTCAAAGGAGCAGAGAGGGAAAAAAAAGAAGAAAAAATTAAAAAAAAAACTCAAAGGAGCAGATGGATGAAGATTTAAGGGTGCCTTTTCATCATATTATGTCCGAACTAATACTTATCTCTAATTCAACAATAGCCTAACATTGTGATTCCTTCTCCATTTGTTCTTACAATGAAACCCTTAGTTAAAAATAAATAATGTACTTGTAAGAAGTTAATCATTTATATTTTAGAATGTTTCACTTAATGCACATAGTCATTTGACAATTTGCCTAAATGATCATTGCATAAATACATATTTTAACATTCCAACATAATTTGCCTCAGATAGATACTTTTTAGTAGTGGAAATACAGTCAGCCTACATCCATTTCTTTCATCTTCACATGTCATATATTAGAAACCATTAATAGGCAAAATGATGCCTTGGAAACAGCACTATTCTTGAATCAAAAGCCTGGCACTGAGTCACCTGCTGTGTGACTCTGGGAACATAATACTTAAAAGCTCTGAGCCTTTTTTTCCTTCATAAAGTAGGAAAATATGATTAATGTACCTTTCAGCACTATTTAAGGCTTAAACATGGTAATGTAATGATAAAGTGATTGTAAAGTCTAAATAATAGACAAATATAAAATTAATTTTTATTATGACCACAGCTTTAAAATCTAAGGTATTTGCAGATCCTTGAACAAAAGTTTGGATATTAGAAGAGGTAATTGGCTATACTATTTAAATGCAATAACATAATCCTAAAGAATCTATTCCCATAATGAGAATAATTTTATCAAAACAAAGCAAATACATGAAAAGATCATTAAACATGGTATATTAGTTATCATTTGCTGTATGACAAATTGCCACAAAAATTAGCAGCATAAAACAAACTTTGAATCTCATGGTTTCTGTGGGTCAGAATTCTGGGAGTGGTTCTATGGCAGCCTGAGCTGGGTGTTTCTAACATGGGATTCTCACTAGGGTGCAGTCAAGATCTTGGCAGTGGCTACAACAGTTTGAAGGTTTGAGTGGCACTTGAGGATCCACTGCCAAATGGCTCACTCATATGGCTGTTTGCCGGTGACCTCAGCCTCTTGCCATGTGGGCCTTTCCAAAATTGGACCACTTTCTTACACCATACACAAAAATAAACTCAATATGGATTAAAAACCTACATTTAAGACTAAAACCATAAAACTCTTCAAAGAAAAAAAATAGTACTCTCTTAGACATCAGCCTTAGCAATATTTTTTCTGGATTTGTCTCTTCAGGCAAGGGAAACTAAAGCAAAAGCAAGCAATTGGGACTATATCAAACTAAAAAGCTTTTGCACAGTTAAAGAAACCAACAACAAAATGAAAAGGAAACCCACTGAATGGTAGAAGATATTTGCTAACAACATATCCAATATGGGGTACTATCTGAATATATAAAGAACTTAAACAAATGAACACCAAAAAAAAAAAAAAAACCTGATTAAAAAATGAGCAGAGGGCCTAAATAAGCATTTTTTTCAAAGAAGTCATTCAGATGGCCAACAGACACATGAAAAGATGTTCAACATCACTAATCATCAGGGAAATGCAAATCAAAACCATAATAAGATATCACCTCATACCTCTCCAAATAGCTAGTATCAAAAAGACAAGAAATAACCTGAAATTAATGGAACACTGTATGTTAAGTATACTGGAATTAATCTTTTTTAAACATTAATAAAAAAGATAAGAAATAATAAATGTTGGCAAAGATGTGAAGGAAAAAGGAATCCTCATGCATTGCTGGTGGGAGTGTAAATTGGTAAGGCCACTACAGAAAACAGTATGGAGATTCCTCAAAAAGTTAAAAATAAAAATACCATATGACCCAGTGATTCCACCTCTGGGTCCTGAAGAAAACAAAAATGCTAATTTGTAAAGATATATTCAGCCTTATGTTTATTGCCACTTTATTTACAACAGCCAAGATAGGGAAGCAACCTAAGTGTCCATTGAAAGATGAATGGATAAAGAAGGTGTGGTGTACACACAAACACACACACATACACAAACACACACATACACAAACACACACATACACAAACACACACACAAACACACACACATACACAAACACACACATACACAGACACACACACAAACACACACATAGACAAACACACACACAAACACAAAAACACACACATACACACACAAACACACACATACACAAACACACACACAAACACACACATACACAAACACACACACAAACACACACACATACACAAACACACACAAACACACACATACACAAACACACATACACAAACACACGCATACACACACAAACACACACATACACAAACACACACACACAAACACACACATACACAAACACACACATACACAAACACACATACACAAACACACACACAAACACACACATACACAAACACACATACACAAACACACACATACACAAACACACATACACAAACACACATACACAAACACACACACACATACACACACATATATATGTATATATATTGCAAAATATAATATATATATATTTTTAAAAATGAAATGTTGCCATTTACAGCAACATGGATGGACCTAAAGGGTACTATGCTAAATAAAATAAGACAGAAAAAAATAAATACTACATGATATCATTTATATATGGAACCTAAAAAAACAAATGAACAAATAAAAACCAGAAATAGACTCATAAATACAGAGAACAAACTGGTGGTTGCCAGAGGGGAGGTGGGTGGGGAGATAGGCAAAATAGGTAAAGGAGATTAAGAGGTACAAACTTCCAGTTATAAAATAAGTAAGTCACAAGAATGAAAAGTACAGCATAGCAAATATAGTCAATAATACTGTATGAATACTGTACACAAAATAATTTTGTATGGTAACTATACTTACCATGGTGAGCATTTTGTA
Organism: Eumetopias jubatus; assembly: GCF_037043125.1. Taxonomy (NCBI): domain Eukaryota; kingdom Metazoa; phylum Chordata; class Mammalia; order Carnivora; family Otariidae; genus Eumetopias; species Eumetopias jubatus. The sequence goes on along the minus strand of NW_028274818.1, from coordinate 22,221,830 downwards.
CTGTATAGAATTGTCAAATTACTACCTTATAGACCTGAAACTAATATAATATTCTTTTATTATCCTATACTTAAAAACAAGAACAAAAATAAAAACCACCCACTCCTCATCAAAATGAATAGATAAATATAGGACTTGAATGTTCTTGCAACCTGGCAGATCTTTCCCCAAAACCAATGATCCCAAAGATAGAGCAAGGAGGAAGCTGCAATGATTTCTATGGCAGACTCAGAAGTTACACACTGTCACTTCTATCATATTCTATTTGTTAGAAGTAAGTCACTAAATGCAGCCCACACTTAAGAAAAGTATTAAGCTCCACTTCTTGAAGGGAATAGTAGCAAAAACTTTTTTTTTTAAGATTGATTGATTGATTGATTGATTGATTGATTGATTTGGGAGAGAGAGAGAGTGCAAGCAAGCACAGGGGGTAGGTAGGGGCAGAGGAAGAGGAAGACAGAGAATCTCAAGCAGACTCCCCGCTGAGCACAGAGCCCAACATGAAGCTCAATTTCATGACCCTGAAATCATGACCTGAGCCAAAATCAAGAGTCCAACGTTTAACTGACTGAGCCACCCAGGTACCCCATAAAAACTATGTGCACACATTTTATAAGCACTTCAAAGTTTAGTTCCACTCTTACAATTAAATAATGAAGTAGGTCTCATTGATTCTGCATCAACTCATTTATTTTTATTATCATGAACTTCTTACTAATGATACTACACAAATGATCATTTATCTCATGCATTCTCATGAGAGGTATCACCCCTGAGGCCACTAAATCTGATCTGTATAGGAAGAACAAAAAGTATGTATATATGTATTTATAAAGCACAGTTATATGTAGAGTACATAAGAAAATATACAGTATATATGTGGTATTAAAATTTCATGGGAGGGTGATTAGGAAAATAATATCTAAAAAAGCTCCTTAGGGTGGGTAATAGTGGGAAAAAAAAAGATTGAGCAGAACTGATTTATCTTATTTCAATTTTAGCAAGACAGTCAGGATAAATATTTAATTTTTCTAACTACTGAAATCTTTTTCTATAGATGTCAGACAGTTGTTCAACAGTTGTTAAATATATGAGTATATGGATGAATACCTTAAGACTCAATTATCTGATCATCTGGCTAATTCAACCAACACCTCTTTCACACATTCACAGATAAATACCACATCAGTTCACACACACACAAACACACACACATAGTTAAAATGGTATTTAGGGGACAAGTTAGATCCAATGTATCCCTATGTGCTACTATCACAATAGATCATCAGGGTCAGTTTGAAGAACAAGAAAAGGGACAGAGTAAGTGCACTAATGAGTAACTATTATTATTACTACTGCTTTTATATTTAAATAAAATCAATAAGCTTTATATTAAATCAGAAACCTAGTATTTCAGTAAAAGGTTCCAGCTTAATGAGATACGGCTATGAGTCCATTCCTGTATGGATCCTATATCAACAGATGCTACTGGCAAAGAAATAGATTCAAGGGAGAAACACAAGTTTAAAAGTTAATCTTCATACTTACACTCTCAATGAGTTTAGAACACTAACAAAAATATGTATATAAATAATTTGCTTTATGTTAATTTGGCATTAAAATCCCTGTTTTCTTCTAATTGTCAAGAGTTCTCCTTCAAGAAATAATATCTAAGCATAATAATTATTTTACTAGTGTCTATTTATTCTTAAACTGTGTCTTCTGATTTCTATTTTCAGAATAGAATTGTCAATTTCTCGAAATTAGAGAATACGGAATAGTGGTTTAAAGTTGCATTGTGGAGTTAAACAAGGCAAGGTTTTTTAAAACTACCTTCTTCCCTTCCACATGGGCTATTTTTGAAATATCACTGAGTATCTACTATAGGATAGGTACTATTTTCAGAGAAGTAATACAACATGAAGTAAGATATTGTTCCTACTCTCATGGAGTCTGTGTTTGAATGTGCCAAATTACCTAGTATTTCTTCAGTTCTCTACCTCTCTATGAAATGAGGAATGTATTGTATCCTAGGTATAACACTGTGGTTTGAATTAAATATGATAATTTCTGTACTGAGCTTAACTCATACCCCAGCAGATAGAGTTTACTCAATAAATTGATATATCTGCAATTATAGGACCCATATCATTAATTCCCATAGAGGATTTTATAGAATTTTGACTCTTTATTGTATCATCATTTCCTTTATTTATAATCTTGAGACTGAATTTCACTTTCCTATTTTGATCCATAGATTATTAATGGTAGGCCTATTAAAAGAAAGAACATTCTTGTACTTGTTTATTACTAACCTCTTTCCTTGAAGCATAAAGTTTAAAACAAACAATGAGAAATGTTTGTTTAGCCAGATAAATAATAAGCTGCTGAGTAAAATTGCATATGACTGTCACCTTACTCCCAGGTTTATAGCTAGCTCCCTTCAGCAACAAAATATTCTTCCACAAACTCCATTTTGGGGCCCTATTTCAAGCACAGATCTAAAACAGTCTAGAAGGCAGATAAAGGCCTGTGAGGAATGTGGCCTCTGAGTCAGGCGAGGTGAATTCAAATGTCAACAAAACCTAGAAGCCATGTGACCATGGTAAAAGCCTTTACCCATCCTACTACTTATCTCTCATCAAATAAGGGAGATAACAATATACCCCATAGAACTGTTGTGAAGGTTGAATGAAAGATTCAAAGCAGCTCATACAGAATAAACATACAGTAAACCTCAGAGCGAATTACCAGTATTAGTAGCAGATACTGCATACTGAAATGTGCACATGAAAACAACTGACTTTGTTACATGAGGCAAATGAGTTGGGTAGTGTACCTGGCAACACATAACAGAAAACCTTGTGACTTAACCAGTGTAAGAAGCCTTATTTTATTTTATATAACATGAAATTCAGAGGTAGGTAGTACAGGAGGCTCCAGAATGACAAGAATCTCAGGGTTTTCTCTTCTCTCTCTTTTTATTTTTTTTTCTCTCTTCTCTCTTTTTTTTTCTCTTCTCTTCTCTTCCCTTCTCTTTCCTTCCCTCCCCTTCCTTGCCCTCCTCTCCTCTCTTCTCCTGTCTTCTTCTTGTTTCTTATTTTAAGTGTTTCTCCCTGACCATCCTTAACTCAAAGCTCCTATGCCCAAAGTACTTTATGGCCCAGTATGGCCTCTGAAGCAATATGCCATAACCTCTAGAAAGTATGTAAGAAAAAGGGAAAACAGCAAATGTCACAGGTGAGTACCTTTTAAAAAGCTTTCCCAGAAACCCAACAGACTAACATACTTTTTATATATAGCTTGATGGCAATCTTTACCTGCTAAAGAAGTGGGGATATTGCCACCCTAAATAAAATCAAGTTTCACTAGTTGAAGGTGAAAATTGATATTGAACAGTCAAGTAGCAGTTCTCTCCTATACCAGGGGATTAAAAATGTACAAAAATTGGCTCAAATGGGTAGTTGACTCAGATAAAATTAAAATCACGCATCAGGAACCTCATTTTAAAATTTAGATTTGCAGACATAGCACATCACACAGCTCAAATCTTTTTTTTAACTTAATTTTATTATGTTATGCTAGTCACCATACAATACATCATTAGTTTTTGATGTGGTGATCCACAATTCATTGTTTGCATATAACACCCAGTGTTCCGTGCAGTACATGCCCTCCTTAATACCCATCACCAGGCTAACCCAACCCCCCAACCCCCCCGCTAAAACCCTCAGTTTGTTTCTTGGAGTCCATAGTCTCTCATGGTTCATCTCTCCCTCTGACTTACCCCCCTTCATTTTTCCCTTCCTTCTCCTAATGTCCTCCATGCTATTCCTTATGTTTCACAAATAAGTGAAACCATATGATAATTGACTTTCTCTGCTTGACTTATTTCACTTAGCATAATCTCCTCCAGTCCCATCCATGTGGATGTAAAAGTTGGGTATTCATCCTTTCTGATGACTGAGTAATATTCCATTGTGTATATGGACTACATCTTTATCCATTCATCTGTTGAAGGGCATCTCGGCTCTTTCCACAGTTTGGTTATTGCGGACACTGATGCTATGAACATTGGGGTGCATGTGGTCCTTCTTTTCACTACATCTGTGTCTTTGGGGTAAATACCCAGTAGTGCAATTGCTGGGTCATAGGGTAGCTCTATTTTTAATCCATCTATGAAAAACCCACAGTGAATAGCATCCTCAATGGGGAAAAGCTGAGAGCCTTTCCCTTAAGATCAGGAACATGACAAAGATGCCCACTCTTGCCACTATTGTTCAACATAGTCCTAGAAGTCTTGGCAACAGCAATCAGACAACAAAAAGAAATAAAAGGTATTCAAACTGGCAAAGAAGTCAAACTCTCTCTCTTCACAGATGACATGATACTTTATGTGGAAAACCCAAAAGACTCCATCCCCCCAAATTATTAGAACTCATACAGCAATTCAGTAATGTGGCAGGATACAAAATCAATGCACAGAAATCAGTTGCTTTGTTATACACTAACGATGCAACTGTAGAAAGAGAAATTAGAGAAATGATTCCATTTACAATAGCACCAAAAACCATAAGATAACTCGGAAAAACCTAACCAAAGAGGTAAAGGATCTATACTCTAGGAACTACAGAACACTCATGAAGGAAATTGAAGAAGACACAAAAAGATGAAAAAACATTCCATGCTCATGGATCGAAAGAATAAACATTGTTAAGATGTCTAGGCAACCCAGATCAATCTATACCTTCAATGCCATCCCGATCAAAATTCCAATGATATTTTTCAAAGCTCTGGAACAAACAATCCTAAAATTTGTATGGAATCAGAAAAGACCCCGAATCGCCGAGGAAATGTTGAAAAAGAGAAACAAAGCTGGGGGCACCACGTTGCCTGATTTGAAGCTATATTACAAAGCAGTGATCACCAAGACAGGATGGTACTGGCACAAAAACAGACATAGACCAATGGAACAGAATAGAGAGCCCAGATATGGACCCTCAACTCTATGGTCAAATAATCTTTGACAAAGCAGGAAAAAATATGCAATGGAAAAAAGACAGTCTCTTCAATAAATGGTGCTGGGAAAATTGGACAGCCACATGCAGAAGAATGAAACTCAACCATTCTCTAACACCACACACAAAGATAAACTCACAATGGATGAAAGACCTCAATGTGAGATAGGAATCCATCAAAATCCTAGAGGAGAACATAGGCAGTAACCTCTTCGACATCAGCCACAGCAACTTCTTTCAAGATACATCTCCAAAGGCTAGTGAAACAAAAGCAAAAATGAACTTTTGGGACTTAATCAAGATAAAAAGCTTCTGCACAGCAAAGGAAGCAGTCAACAAAACAAAGAGGCAACCCACAGAATGGGAGAAGATATTTGCAAATGACACTACAGACAAAGGGCTGGTATCCAAGATCTATAAAGAACTTCTCAAACTCAACACCCAAAAAACAAATCATTGAGTCAAAAAATGGGCAGAAGACATGAACAGACACTCCTCCAAAGAAGACATCCAAATGGCTAACAGACATGAAAAAATGTTCATCATCATTAGCCATCAGGGAAATTCAAATCAAAACCACATTGAGATACCACCTTACACTAGTTAGAATAGCAAAAATTGACAAGGCAAGAAACAACAAATGTTGGAGAGGTTGTGGAGAAAGGGGAATCCTCTTATCTTACACTGTTGGTGGGAATGCAAGTTGGTACAGCCACTTTGGAAAACAGTGTGGAGGTTCCTCAAAAAATCAAATCTTAAATATGAGTATTTTAGTAGCAGTTTCACCTTTGCTAGAAGTTTTGCCAATAATTTATATAACCACTCATCATGCAGCATGATTCAAGTTCTCTGCCTCACACAGGGAATCAATTTTCATGCCAGAGAACTATCATAGTAGAACAACTGTTGCTTAAGTGGTAAAATCAGGTAGTCGTGTAGTATTTACATTATAGCAACATGAAGCAAAAAGATCTAACACATGCCACAAATCCTTGAGCAAGTTGGCATTTATATATTCTGAACTTTAAAATTATCACCACAAAAAATAAAGGAAAATTATCTTCACGTTATGCTAATAATAAAGAAAAAAGATACAGGTAGGCTGGGAAACTACATTCCTCATCATTCCTGTCTAAAATGACATGCTCCTTTTTTGAGGCAAACATCAAGTAACAGCGATGATTACCATGGTAACCACATTAAAAATAAAAAGAAAATGTGGGGGGGGGAAGAAAATGTGGAATGTTTTCAAGTGATAAATACATTTAAAATGCTTACTGAAGAATCAAATATATCTTGAAGCTTAATCCTGCAAGATATGTGTTATGAGATCATCAGTTGTAAATTCTAAATATTCTCCTCTTTCTTAAGAGAAAGAATTTCATTAAAGGACAAGTTTTGAAAAGTATTGTTGTAATAGGAAAAAAGAGTTCAAATATGCTACTAGTTGGAGATCGTTCACTAGAAATTAACAGAAAAGATTATGTCCAAGATGGGAAAGCTATCCTCACCAACTCCAAGTTGTATAAACATACCCATGAAAACAAGTAAAGCATACATGAAACCAGACTACTTCTTTCATACTAATGGGTATTTGTTTCTAGGGAATAAGTCTGAATGTACTTGCTGTACACAAGTCTGACTTCATGGTTTCAACAACAAACACCACTTCTAATGCCTCCAAATCCAGCTCTAATCTCACTTCCTGGTACTACCATTCCCCGAAATCAGTAAAGCCAAAGCACTGGGTAGCAGCCTGAATCACATCTCAGTGAGTCGCTTCCACCAAAGTATATCCTGGTTTTCACCACTGTGCTCTCTATTTCTACCACCCTCAGGCAAGCCAACACTGGATGTTCTCTGGAGTTAGGGAATACTCTTCTAAATGATTTTTCTGCTTCTGCTCTTCCCCTCTCAGTCTGTTAGATTCCATGAGTAATCTATATAACTTTAAATCATGCCATTCTTTCTTTAAACGCTCCTGTGTTTTCCTTTTGCACTTAGACTACAATTCAAATTTCTTATTTTGATCTACAAAGTCCTATATGATCTTGCACTCCTCTAGCTTATTGACTTGATGAACCCTCACTCTTGTCACTGTGATCTAGCAAATTCAGCTTCTTTCTTCCATTGAGCAGCCAAGTTAGTTCCACACATAGACCTTTGCACTGTGGTTCACTCTCACCTAAAATCTTCCCTCCCTTTCAACTGGTCCTTTTAATGTTTACTTTTCAGTTAAAGTTCCTTAAAGGCCTTTTCTCTCCTGCCTATAAAAGAACAACTTACTATCATTTGGCCCACATTCTTTCCCTGTTTTACTATCATAATAACTCATTACTATTCAACGGCTCTATTTTTTAAATGAATTTTTAATTCATTTGTTTAATTATATTTGTCTATGCTTCTCAGAGTGTAAGCTCTTTGAAAATAGAGACCGTATCTGCCATTTTACTTCTGTTTTACCAATGCTTTATCAGGATCAATAAGTATTACCAGTATCAATAAGTATTAATCAATATTAATAAGAAGTCTCTACATATTTTAATAAGATAGCCTTTAATAAAATCTTTACAAAAATAAGTATAATTGAAAGAATCCTCCATGAATAAATGATGTGATTTATTTTAATTATAAAATCATCCAAAAGTTCATATCCATTTCGGAAATGCATATCACCTAAAATATGCATGAACATGCATATATATATGGGAGAGAGAAATCATTATTTCATTGTTTTTCTTTAACAAATCATTAATGGCAAGTTATGAATCACCAAACTAAGAAAGAAGATGGAGATAATGAAACACATTTTTAAAGTCATCAGGAAAAAAAATGAGAAAGAGAGGAGAAGAAATTTGAAATTTCTCAGACATCTGCTCTAGTAAGCCCTCAAAAAACAAAAAAAAATTAGAGCACTGTACACCAGGAAGAAGGGTGCTTAAAGGAAAGAGAAATTGATGACAGAGAAGAAGTAACAGAGTAACAGTAAATAAGATCCTTTACAATTTTCTGAAGGCATCACTAGTTTTCAAACAAATGATTATTTTATCTTAGCCTAACTTCTCTCAATAAGACTTTGAAGGCAAAACCAAAAAATAACAAAATAACAAAGAATTCTAAATCCAAAATTCAAAACCAAAACAATAAAATGGTTCTAGCAATTTTAGCAGAATTAGGATTAGAAAGTACAAATATTTACTGAAAGCACATTAGATTGCAAAAATAGAGTCTAATAACAGATTATGAGTCTCATAATCTCCTCTTCTCCCTCAGGATCAGATTTCCATGTACTATTCCTTTTTTTTTTTAATCACTTTTTCCTTTTCCCTTATTCCTTCTATTTTTCTTTACTTCCCATAGCCATTCCTAAATCAAAGCCTGGGTCAAAACCTAAGTTCTGCCATATTCTAGGTGAGTGGAATGGACAATTCCTTGACTTACCTGAGAATTAACTCCCTTGTGTGTAAAAGGGAAATAATGATAACTGCAATCATTTATTTTTGATATGTCTTAAATTAGTGTTCCTCAAACTTTTTGGTCTTAGGATTCTTTACACACTTAAAAGTTATTGGGCTCCCCAAAAAAGATTTTGTTTATGTGGCTATATCTACCAATATTTGCCATACTGGAAATTTGAAATGAGAACATTTTAAAAATATATATTTATTAATTTACTTAAAATAACAATAATACACCTGCCACATGTTAATATAAAATTTATTTTATGAAAAATAATTACATTTTCCAAAGCAAACAAAAAAATGAGATTAGCATTGAATTACATTTTTGCAAGTCTCCTTAATGTCTAGCTTGGCAGAGGACAGCTGAATTCTTGTATCTCTTTCTGCATTTAACATGTTGCAATACTTTACTCCAAACTTTGTTTGGAATATATGAAAAAATTCTTATCAGTAAGTATTTTAACAGTCATTTCAGATCATCTTAGATATTCTTCTTTGACACTATACCAAAACTTGTTAAGTGATATTTCCTTAAAGAAGAGAAATAATAAGTTGGACCTCATCAAAATGTAAAATTCTGTTCTTCAAAATACATCATAAAGAAGATAAAAAGGCAAGATACAGAGTAAGAGAATGTATTTGAAAATTGCACATCTGCTAGAAGACAGAATACATTAAGAGCTCTCAAACCTCAGTAAGAGGGTACCTGGGTGGCTCAGTCGGGTAAGCCTCTGCCTTCGGCTCCGGTCATGATCCCAGGGTCCTGGGATCAAGTCCCACATTGGGCTCCCTGCTCCATGGGGAGTCTGCTTCTCCCTCTGCCCTTCCCCCCCCCACTCATTCTCTCAATCTCTCTCTCTCTCTCTCAAATAAATAAAATCTTAAAAAAAATAATAAGAAAGTGAACGGCTGAATAAAAAACAGACAAGTAATTTAAGCAGATACCTCACCAAAGAAGATACAGAGTTGGCAAAAAGCATAGAAATACAGAAAATACAAACTAAATTACAGTGAAGCATATGATTCATTGCCAGGGGATAGGTAGTGAGAGAGGTGGCATGAAAAAGCTGAAAGAGATTGCTCTGGAGCATGGAAAACATCTGGGGCTGATGGATTTGTTCATCATCATGATCATGGTGATGGTTTCACAGGTGTATACATTAGTCAAAAGTACTAAATCATATGTCCTAAGTATGTGCAGTTGATGGTATGTCAATTAAATCTCAGTAGACATATTAAAAATAGACATATTCAAGTGCCAAATGTAATAAAATTTAATAATGTTCACTTTTATTAAAGGCATTCTTTAGTGAAACTATATTTTTTTTTGAGCCAGTATATGGCAATGAAGAATAATGACCACTGATATGTTTTGGTGTCACTGCCTTGATTTGTGCTAAGGCACCAACCATTCTTCATACCACTGCTTTGGCAACATTAGAGAAATATCAACAGAGCTGTTCTAGGATAAATCAGAAAAATTTTTTTTAAATGTACTTAACATTTAACATTCGATGATGTGAGTACTTTACTGTTATTGCTCAACATTCACACACACACACACACACACACACACACACACACACACACACACACCCCTTCAGCATTAATTTGGAATTGAACCTGCAAGGAAGCAAGAAAAACAGCAAGTCCGGTCACACCTATAAATCCATCCACTGATCAGATATTAACCTACTTCTTGCAGTTAAATCTATAATTTTTAAAAGATTTTATTCATTTGACACAGAGAGAGCACAAGTAGGCAGAGCGCAGGCAGAGGGAGAGGGAGAAGCAGGCGTCCCGCTGAGCAGGGAGCCCAATGTAGGGCAGAATCCCAGGACCCTGAGATCATGACCTGAACCAAAGGTAGATGCTTAACTGACTGAGCCAGTGGGGGCGCCCCTTAAATCTATAATTTAACAAGTTACTGCATTACTGAAGAGTGGCAGTGCCATCATTTGCTTTCCTGATTTTTCATTCGGTAAGCACTTAGTTGTGTCAACTGTACAATGCATTATTGGTGTCTTAGCCATTGTGTATTCTCTCCAGCCTATGAAATACGGCAACTTAACTTTGTAAGATATTTCTCTTCTTCATTTCAAATTTGAAAAGATGTAAAAAACAATTGTTGACAATTAAGAGGTTACCATACCTACGTTTGTAATTTCTCATTCTCCTAAAAAAATTCTGAATGATTGGAATCAATATGGAATTGAAAGTCTACAGGCACCATATTCTATTCAAATATGTTCTGTTGTATGAGACACAATCTGGTAAGTTAAAATATATACAAAGCCAAGAAAAAGATATACTTTTCATAATTTTTTTCATCGGCAATTTTGCCCCATTTCTTCCTTCCATGAATCAGAGAATTCCTTGGAATGTCAGTTTCACTTTTTTTTTTTCGGGATTTTTTATGTAGGTAGTACAGCTTTACATTGAGAAAGTGAGTTTTCTCATTTTTTATTAAGCCAGCGATCCATCCTTAAATATAAGAAAAGTGTTTTATTTAATAATGAATTCTATTTTAATAATTTATTCCTAAATTATTTTAATAATTTATTTTAATAATGAGTGAATTCTATTTTAATGAATTCTATTTTAATAATTTATTACTAAATTCTAAAGAAATGAATTTTACATAAAGATTTTGAACAATTTTTAAAAAAAGAATATTAAACTTTTGTGAAATAGTAAAATGTTTGGAATTTCAAAATAATTTATTGGATGATAATGATGTCACAGGGATTATAGCAGATATAATCAGATATATGATTGATAGTACAAAACATGCAAAGAGTATCAATTATTCTTTGAAAAAAACATAAAACAGTATGGTCACAAATTAGGAAATAATCTGCCTTCTTAAAGGAGTAACTATTAAAATTACAAGATTATAGGCAATAAGATAATGAGTTTAACACATCTGACAATAATTAATAATGGCTAGGATTTGAGTTTTAAAAAGCATCTTTTCAGTAATTAAATATACTGCCAATCTGTACAAATATAAGTATCAGTTATAGAAAATTTCATTTTATTTTAAAGATATATCGGATGTAGTGCTTTGAATCCTGAGCTAGGATAGTTGAAGGGCAGGTACTACAAAGACTGCTGAGTTTGCCTGGAATGTCTATGTACGGCCTCTCTAGCATGGTGCATCAGGGATCCAAGAGGAAGTACTTCTAGAGAAGGTGCTCCAGCAAACCCTGAAAGCTACAGAGTAAAGCGGTGTTATACCCAGGATTCAGGGACCATCTTGTTTTTTTGGAACAGTGCAGGCAACAATATAGCTCATTCTGTCTTCAACCATCCCAGATGTGTCAGGAAAAAAAAAAAAGTTGGATAATCTAGCTCCAATTATTTCAACTCCATCTAGATAAGCCATCCTGCGCCAGTCAAGTCTTGCAGCTGAGGCCCCAGACAACGTGGAGGTAAGAAAAGCTATCCCTATTTTCCCTTTCTGAATCTTTGACTCAGAATCCTTAAGAATAATAAAGTGCTATATACAGGTCATTTGATTTGGGGGTGGCTTGTTACAGAGATAGACACCAGAAACATCAGAAAATAGCCAAATTGAGTGATACCAACCAAAGTAGTGTTATATTATCCATCATAGCAGAATACATACAACTTAGAATTGCATGCACTCAATAGTATTTGCAAATCAAATATTTGCCTATTTAAAATAAAACCACTATAGGCCGTTCCTTAACTCCTTGTAAAAGTATTGCTTTAAAATATTACAATAATCCTTCAGTCAACCACCTTTCCTTCTTTCTTTTTTTTAAGATTTTATTTATTTGACAGAGAGAGAGAGAGCACAAGTGTGGGGAGTGGCAGGCAGAGGGAGAGGGAGAAGCAGGTTTTCCCACAGAGGAGAGAGCCCGATGTGGAGCCCCATCCCAGGACCCTGGGATCATGACCTGAGCCTAAGGCAGTTGCTTAACCAAGTGAGCCACCCAGGCGCCTTGAGCTAACCACTTTTCCAAAATGACTGGTTTACATAACCACATAAAATTATTCTATTTTATAGTTTACTTTTTATTCTCCCTTTGTACTGATCTTCAAAAACCCCCAGATGACAGACTTTAGATTTAAAGTAAACTTAAGTATTTATTTTCTTTACAAAATCTATTTTCTTCTTCCTATATAATAACAATTTGAGAGAAAATTTCTGTTGTATTTTGATGTTACTTTGCATTTTCTTAAAAATATATCTTAAGTAAATTACTTGGCTAAATTATAACACCATTCAAATGCATAAACATACCTGATTTAATAAATCACTTACCTTTATACACAAAATGTGTAAGTTCAATTAAAATTAGGGTCATTTCTCTATTGAGTCAATCAAATATCTTCATAAATTGAAAACAAGGGAAGTAGAATCTGTATAATTATTTGATAATAGTTTACAAATAATATTGTCCTGCTCAAATTCAATTTAAAGTATATTTAAAAAGGGAATACTAAAGGGCGCCTGGGTGGCTCAGTTGGTTAAGCGACCGCCTTCGGCTCGGGTCATGATCCCAGGCTCCTGGGATCCAGTCCCGCATCGGGCTCCCTGCTCGGCGGGGAGTCTGCTTCTCCCTTTGACCCTACCCCCTCTCATGCTCTATCTCATTCTCTCTCTCAAAATAAATAAATAAAATCTTTTAAAAAAAAGGGGGAATACTAAAAGTACCATAGTTCTTTGGGACAATTTCAATTTCAGGATCATTGTTTATGAGGAAGAAAAACACGTTTCAAAGTCTATCCTTACAAAGCTAAATCTACAAAAGTTTCCAAAGTCAGTTGCTATTGAGGGTGAGATGAGAATCCAAACTAATTTGCCTTCTCATTCTTCTAAATTTTGACAGCCTTGCACATGTGGCTGCTTAAATCTGAGGCCGATACTGATGAATTAGAACAAAAAGATCTGGATTTGCTAATTCAATGCAGCCTTTCTTTAAAATTTTTTTTTAAATAAATCCATACATATAAAACATATAAAAAAGTCTAACAAGCCCCACAAATGGCTTTTTTAAAGTACTAATATTCTGAGAAATGAATATATGTTCAAAATACATACTAGAGAAATATTATAAAGTACCTTAAATAATGTTAAAAATCTCAATAAAGCTTTAATAAGTAAAATTAAAAGCTAAGTTCTGGCACTCTTAAAAAAAGTCCTGCTAAGAATGTAAAAATTGAAATCTGCATCTAAAAAATTACTTACAAACTAAATATTTAAATATTGGGTACTTATTTTTATTGAAATTCCCATTAAAGAAACATGCACAGTGAATAAATAAAGGAAGATGGTCCCCCAGATATGTGTTGATATCATTTTTCTGCATATAAATTACTTCCTGGTGAGAGATTCTAGCTCCACATCAAAGAGCATAGAGGACAGTAAAGTGGAACTGTGGAGGTCATCAATTAGGTCACTCTTCCAGATGGTAGTCACACTGATCTTGTTCTAACTTGGAGTTATTTTATTTTACTCTGAGTTATACGCTTCTTTTATTAAAAGACCAACTAAAAGAATGAAATAATTATCTGTTAAACAGATAGAAACAAAACTGCAGAAAGCCCAAGCTGAAATCTAAACACTCACAAATGAGTTGTGGGTGTGTGTTTTATAAACTACACTGTTTTTCTAATTCTTATTTCCTCAGAGTCTCAATTAACTTTTCACTCTTATTCATCTACTCTTGCAATATTTTCCAAAATGATTCCCTTATTTCACATTTTTTTAAAGTTTTCCTTTTTAGTACATTTTTTCTTGTAGTCAGGCATATTGTGTAATTAATGGAGAAAAATTGTATGTCACCTTCAGCAGGCTCATGACCCACTAGAAGAATATGTGATCGAATTTAAGTCCATAGCTAGAATTTGGTAAAGGCCACAAGAATACACCTAAAGAAAGGAAAACAGAGAAGGAAAAATGTAATTGTAAGACAAACTAGAAGACAGTAGGATATGTATAACGTGAAATTAAGATAAAATTGGAGCATCAATTGTATTTGTAAATTTCTGAGTTCTGACAATTGTATACATCTGCATTACCCAATTAAAATAGATTTCCATCACGCCAGAAAGCTCCCCCAACTAACTTTCATCATATTGTACTTCAATTCACTGTCTCTTTTCCTAAAGTAGACAAAAAACTCCTTGAATGAATGGAATATACCTTGTTGGTGACTGTTTCCCAGCACAAAGCATAGTATCCAGATCAGAGTAAATGATAAAGGTCTGTCTGCAGGATGAATGGCTAGTGTGAGGAAGTCTAAACAAAAAAAAACAGATGATGTGAAAGGTGACAGCATAGTGACTTTTATAGAAAAAATGTAAATTGAGATTAAACATACTATATGCAAACATACACCTTTTACATCCACAAAAAACATCATTAATTTCTGGCAATGTGTAGTTATAATTGAACTTCCCTCAAAATAACCTCTCTAGAATAATTATTTATACCATGAAATAATGCTTTTTTTAAGTTTTTATTTGAGAGAGAGAACATGAGTGGGAGGGAGGGACACACAGACTCCCCACTGAGCAGGAAGCCTGTTATGGGGCTCAATCCCAGGACCCCGGGATCATGACCTGAGCCAAAGGTCTGCCTTTCACCTTAGCCAACTGAGCCATCCAGGCACCTCTGAAATCAATGTTTTAATTACAGTTTTATATTAATCAAGTACAGTGTTAGTTGCAAGTGACAGAGAAAAAAATATTCCTAAATACTTATAAAAGGAAAGTAATTATTAGTAAATATATCCAGAAAATAAAGAAAGAAGAAAGAGAAAGAGAGAAAGAGGAAGAAAAGAAAAGAAAGAAACTGTAATAATGCTTAGAATTGACCAGAACAAATGACTCAAAAGTCATTAGGATTTTCTTTTCTTTTTTTTTAATCTCCTTTTCATTCTCTCACTCTTCAAACTGTCTTCTTCACTTAGTGTGGAAAAGGATGGCTATTGGAATTTTAGGGATCATACTCTAATGTCTACACTATCAAAGAAAAAAAAATGAGTTCTTTATTCTGAGTCAGTTAAAAATACACTGAAGCCATGAACTGTTAGAAGAGATTTAAGGAAAAATTCATAATTATGCCATGGGTTCACAATAACTTTTTATTAGGAAATCACGGCAGAAAGAGAAGATTCCTTCAAGCTCACTTCTTCCAAATCATACCCGTGTAAGTTAAATTAGGGTTACTATAAGATTAAGTTGTTCAGAAATCTTCCTTTCTAATTAGAATATGACTTATTTTAGGAAAGAGCTCATTCCTAGTCATTGCTGTAACTTAAAGATGACAGTATCTCTTCTTTAGAGAAGAAAGCACTTTCTACCTGAGTGGAACAGAAGAAAGATATCATGGCAGGACTGGAGGTGAATGTTCTATAAAAAGAGTGCCTACGGAAACGCATGTGGAACCAAGAGAGATAAATGCCGTCCCTCAATTACAGATTAATAAGAAGGCAGGAAAAAATTCAGAACAGACTCAGTGAGATTTAGGAAAAATAATTTTGTTAACAGAGTTGAAAAAGACACATGGCAAACCCAGGCATAGTACCAAAAATTTTAAGTAATTGTGTCATCGTAGGTTGGGGAAGTCACAGAAATTCTAACTCATTGTTTTAACATTACAGAGCATTCCTATTAACAAACTGAAAGGCGTCAGAGTGATGACCACCCAACGAACCTTTCTGTATCTATTGCATATAAGTCCTCTGTAGTCACATCCACATTGATTCTGGGTTTGGCCATGTGACTTGATTTGCCTAATAGGACAAAAACAATGGTAACACAAGCAGAGACAGACAAAAAACTTCTCTTGCACTGGGGCTTCTTGTAATATTTCTAACACGGGAAGAAGCCCGGGCTAATCGGCATGGACATGCAGCCCAGATGACAACCAATGTTAACCACCTAATGTGTTGTGAGTCCATCCAGCCTCAACTGAATGACCAGCCACATGAGTCCCTCCAGTAGAAAACAACAGGAGAAACACCCAGTTTAGTCTAGCCCAAATTGCTGATCCACAGAATTGTGAGAAAAAATACTGTTGGTGTTTTAAGCCTCTGGTTTTTGAGGGGTGTGTGTGTGTGTGTGTGTGTGTGTGTAAGTGTGGTACGTGTGTGTACAATTATAGATACATATCTGAAATAGAAACAGTACCTTGAAATGGACCATTGCCATAAGAAAAACCTAAAATGTTGCTCTGTCTTTGTGACATCAGCAGGTGATCAGCAGGGAAGGAGGAAAAGCAGGGAGAGGCCTCATGTCAAGCCTGGACGAACTGCAAACAAATTGCTACTGTATCTATAAATGTGGGGAGGAAACTACATGCGGGGTGGGACATCGGTGGTGATGCAAGTGTGTAGAGACAAGACATCTGGCCAAAATGAAAGTACCTGGAAAGACAGCAACTGTACCTAATGAACTCTTGGATCTGGCTAAGCACATGTTCTAGCAAATTTGCAAAGTATCTTCTGGCTTCTTTTAGCTGGGTATGATAAGGTATGAGAACAAAGAGAAGAGGGAGCAATGAATCATTCATGTTGCAAGGTCAACTTGGAGGAAAAATGGAGGCGTCATGACTAGCTGGTTTGGAAAATCAAGCTTTCACATCTCAAGCCTCTGGATCTGGCAAAGATTCGGAAGCAGTAAGTGGCCTGAAGGTAAAGATCAAAGCAAGGTTGTAGTTGTAAAGTCTTTTCTAAAGATCTCAGAAAGACTTAAGCTATGCCTAATAGATCTTATCAGCTTGACAAAAAAATGGAATTCAAAAAATCATATGAATATTATTACATAGTAGCCTGATGCCCCTAAGGTAGAGATAAGTCTGTCATGAAATTAATGTGACTTCTGGGGCAGGGAGTAAACCTTCCAAAATGTCATAGGAAACTCACAGTTATTTAAATAAGTGTACTATTAAGAACCCTGCCAGCTTGGACTGAGAAGCAGGAACTGAGAAAATCTGAAATCAAATGAGGTCTCTTGGCCCCATTTTTGAAAATAACACTGCAGGAGGGTTGCTTTGCTGCAAACATGGACCATTTCTTTTGAAAAAGGAAGGGCAATCTAAAGGGTAGAGCCAAGAACTACAGAGAAAGCTGGACTATGAAAATACTCCTAGGGAGCAAAACTGGGGCCTAATCCGAGACAATTCCCTGCTTCTAGAATAGGAAAACCAGGAACCCATGGACCTGAATTTAACAATTTCTCTGAAAAAGCTCTTCCTCTCTATTGTTTCAAATGGGAGCACACATTAGTTTTATACTGCTGCATTATAAATCACCACAAACTATTGCCTTAACAGAATACAAATTTATTATCTCATAATGTCCGTGGATTAGAAGTCTGGGTACCAGCAACTTACTTAGTTCCCTGCTCATGCTCAGAGTCTCACCCAGCTCAGTGCAAGGTGTTGGCCAGACCCCATGATCTCTTCTGAGGCTCGAGTAACTCTTCCAAGATCCAGTGTTGGCAGAATTCAGTTTCTGTGGTTGCAGGATGAAGGACTGCAGTTACTAGAGAACACTTCTCATTCTCTGCCACATGGTTCTCTTTACAAACTGGTAGTTTGCTTCCTTCTAAATCAAAAGGAACATACCTTGGATGCTTCCCCTTCTTTTAAAAGACTCACCTGTTGGAGCACCCGGCTCAGTCATTAAGCATCTGCCTTCGGCTCAGGTCATAATCCCAGGGTCCTGGGATTGAGCCCCACATCGGGGTCCCTGCTCAGCAGGAAGCCTCCTTCTCCCTCTCCCACTGCCCCTGCTTGTGTTCCTGCTCTCGCGATCTCTTTCTCTGTCAAATAAATAAATATATGTATAAAAAAAGACTCACCTGTTTAGGTCAGCCCCACTCAGCGTAATCACCCTTTTGATTAACTGAAAGTGAAGTGATTAATAATATAATCATACGAGAGATAGAACATCATATTCACAGGTCCCATCCCCACTCAAAGAGAGGGAATTATTCAGGGCATGTATACCAGGAGGAGGGAATCTTGGGAACATCTTAGAATCCTGCAGACCACAGAGTGTAACCATTTTGAGAGTGTAGACAGGCTGGATAACTTGTCTTTTTACTAAAGAGAACTCTGAATGAAGAGGAGGTACATCAGAAGAGCTTCATCTACATCCAGGCTTGATATCCTCACAAAATTATGGATTATGAGCCTGATGCCATGATAAGACATTGAGGATCTTATAAATGAACCCTCAGATGTGAAGGGTTATGAATCACTGGGCCCAGTGATACACTGTGATGGACTGTTACCCCAGGCATCACTCTTCTCTGTATCTATGAACTTAGGAGGTTCCCTTTCCATTTACATGGAATAGGTCATGCTTTCACCAACATATCATCAGCAAATGTCACACAAACAGACATTTGGAAAATGTCTGTGCTTCAAGCTAAAAAATCAAAGAACTGCAAACTCATATTGAACTCTTGATGGTAAGTTTATTGTCCATAGCAATGTGGTTTAGTGAGTCTGACTCATGTACTTCATTTCTGTCTGAGGATTAAGCAAATAAGATATATCTAGATAGATAGATAGATAGATAGATAGATAGATAGATAGATAGATAGATAGATAGATGGAAATGGAAGATATATTTCTATTAGGCAAGGAAATTAAAAATAAAATAAAAAATACATATATATACATACACACACACACACACACACACATATATAAAGATGCTAGAAGAACCCCGTGCTAATTAGATTGGAATTGGAGGATTTTAATATGTATCTATGGTTTTTAATACCTACATACAGGTAGGTAAGTGGGTGGGTGGGTAGCTAGATAAGATAGATAAAAACACGTGTCTACTAGAAGCAATGACAGCCCGGCAGCAAAGAAAAACCAATACCTAGATGTTTTCTAAATACTGTACTTATAGGAAATGAAGCTTCTTGGGGAAATTGATGATCCCAGTGGTGGAGCAGAGAAAGTATAAGATTGTCCTGGAATATCTTGCTATGAAAGACCTAAAAATGTGGCAAAGATTGATGCAAACCGATCTAAAGGTTACAGAAGACTGCTTGAATTTCTCATTGTAAAAAATGGCAAATAGCTATTCTCAAACACTACACTAAAAACATTAACTCCCATGACAGAAAGAAAAATACCTCATATAAAATATTAATTAGGAAAGGAAAAAGTCTAACAATATGACTGATTCTCAACATTTCAAAAGGCAAATACTGGTAATGTGGACTATTACCAATGTTTCTTTTCAGCACCTTTTCAGAATGTATTTTTGGTCAGAAGAACAATACATTGAAGAAAGTTTGTTTATTGTCTTTCAAATAAAATGTGAATGTGAATATATTATCTTTTTTCTCAGAGACTATTTCACTATTTGATCTCGATGATACTAGCTAAAGATTATATACTGCTTTTCAAAGCATCTCATGTACAATAATTTAATCCCAACACTAACCCTATTGATGAATACTATTTATTTCCTCAACTGTAAAGATGAAGAAAGGGGGGGCATGGTAACTTTTTCAAAACCATGCAGCTAGTTAATGGTATTAAGGAGGGCACATATTTGCATGGAGCACTGGATGTTATACCCAAACAATGAATTATGGAACACTGTGTCAAAAACTAATGATGTACTGTATGGTGACTAACATAACATAATTTAAAAAAAGGGTACTCCTGGGATATGAGCCAAGGCAATCTCACTCCCGATGTTAGGTTCTTACCCATTACATTGTTCAGTCTTTGTGATAATAACGTAATAACATCTTCCCTAAATACCCATTGTTGGTTACCTTTTCCCTGGATAAGGAAATACTTCTACCTTTTAAAAATGAAGTGTACCAGAATCCTCATTTATTTATCATGACCCAATTTGCTTCTCTAGCTATTATGCATTTGGGGAATCCATTAAAGCTACTCTCTCATCTAAATAAATAAGTAAATAAATAAATACCTCCTAATAAGCAAAGGTTACTTCTGTTTTTCAAACACTACATAAATTATTATTAACTGAACTTTTTAATGTCCCAAATCTGACTCAGTCAAAGTATGTTTTCATTAAATGAAATCATCACCTCAGTAACAATATTTATAAACCCAATACTTTAAAACAAGCTAAATCATATTATTTAATTGTATGTTCTTCCATCAAATGTTGAAAACTTCTAAAGCATTGTAATGCAGAATACAGTTTAAATTTCTCTCAAATAAACAAAGACAGCTTTAAAATAATCAACATATTTCTGCCACTACCTTTTATATAAACTAAATATTCTGAATATATGTTGCTTGATGTTGATCTTTGCATCACTGAAACTGAAACAGCCACAGTGTATATAGTCCTGTATATACAATGCATATACGCACATGTATAAACAAAATATACACACACGGTATATAAATGTCAGTGTGAGTTAAAATAACCAAAACCAGTGAACATCAACCAGCAATGTATATTTAATTTGGAAGCTTTTTAGATAGGCACTTCAGTGATTGAGAACACAAGCATTCACAAGATTCTTACATGCTCTCTAATACACTCCTCTACCAAATAATTATCTTCTGAAAATGTTATCATAGGGTTCAAGCTCATGTATTATTTAAAAAGCAATCTTGTAAGTAATTCAACTGTTCATAGCTAAAAACCTATTAGATAACAATAACGCAGGCACAGAATTCTTTCCCCTCAAGGAAAACCAAAGATAACCGGAATGGTCTTTAGAAGGCCATGCTTACTCTAGTTAATAGTAAAAACTGTATTTATGAAAAATAAATAAATAACACCTCTCACTATCCTAAAATGTTATAATAATATTTAAAGGCATTTTTGGTAGATCAAACAAAAGTTTTTGCATCACTAAATACATTTTTTGTTATTGCATTATAAAAGAAATATCTAAAAACTCCAAATAAATACATTAAGCCATCTAATTTCCATAATACCCCCACATATCTCATTAATAAAATATATTCCTTCTCTATCTAAGTTTACTTCTGCTAAGGATTGTTTTCCATTTCCATTGTTTGAAATTTTGGAAACTACAGGAACATAATAACCAACAAAATTAAAAATAAAAATAAGACTGTGGATTAAAAGTGAAGACCGCTCATGGTTTTTTAATTAAAATATAGTTGATACACAATGTTACATTAGTTTCAGGCATACAACATGGTGATTTGACAAGTCTATACATTATGCTGTGCTCACCATAAGTATAGCTACTGTCTGTCAGCATCTAATAATATTACAATATCATTGACTATATATTCCTGACGAACAATACTCATTTTAATAATTATATGTTTTTGTGTTCATGTGTGTCTTCAGACCAAGATCTGTAGAGCTTATGCTCTTGTTTTTGATATTCAAGAATATATCACACAGTAAGAATGAGTCTCTTTTGAAAGATAGATTCTTCCACCAAGCTCAACTAGAAAATCTATATAAAATACAAAAAGAATATAACAGAAACACTGAAGACACTGGCAAACTGTTGGGGCAATAGAACTTTAGCAGAAAAAAAACACAGACATGAGAAATCTCTCAAAAAGAAGACCATCACACTGCACCAATACTGTCCTCCAGGACATCTGCTGATTCCAGGCAAGTCTGAGGTTCTAGGTGTGGGCTGGGCACAGTGTAGACACCTTTATATAGCTGAACAGAAAAAAAAAATAGAAACCTAAAGGCTGAAAATTCTAGTGAAACAAAAGTGGAGAACTGAGCTCAAAATTATACAAGATGTTCTACCAAAATTGTTGTTGAATTTTCAAGTAGTATAGGGTAGGAGACTGAAAAGCAGGGCAGAGATTTTCCACTAAGTACACATGTCCAAAACAGAAATCTTGATATCCCATACCCAACATGATCCATCCCCAAAATCTTTATTTCATTATATATTGATCTTATTCATGCAGTTGCTCAAGCCCAAACCCCTGGAAGCATCCTGACTGCTCTTCGTCATACTCCAAATAAAAACAGAAGAGGATCCTGTCATCTGCTTTCAGAATATATCCCATGCTGATCATTTATCAACAATTCCACTGTCATCTTAATCCAAGCACCACTGTCATTTATCCAACTATGCAATAGCCCCCATATCGGTATTCTTATTTATAATTTATAGCGCATTCCCCTTATGATCTATTCTTCATTCATCAATCTGAGTAATCATTTCAAAAAACAGATCTGATGGTGTCTCTTCACTGCTTACAATCCTCCAAATCTCACACTTCACATAAAATCAGAAATCTTTATTATGTTCCAAAATGCCCCCTACATGATCTGGCCACAGGACTCTTTTCAGGCATCCTTTTCTACTGTTCTCCCCCAGAGGACCATATTCCAGCCACATGGGCACCTTGCTCTTGAACTGAGCATATGCTACTTCTTAACAACAATTAATTCCTTCTAGAGAAGGTTTGTATATTTGTATTTGCATCACTAAGAACAGGTCCTATATGTAAGCATTCACTAAACATTTAGTATTGATGATGTTGCATGGCATGCATTCTTTTGAGTTAGTTTCTATAGTTTATACAATTTGAGCTTATAAAATTTCTATTTTCCTTCTATAGTTAGACATTATTCTCCAAAAAAGAATAAATCACTCAGACTTCTTTCTGAAAATTGATAATTTTCTCTAAAGTCTCATATATTCTTTTTCTAAACTATATCAGATACTAGAATTCTATTATTAGGAAATCCTTCTATTAATAGGAATCTATAGGAAATGCACTCTTTGGGTGAGAACTGTCACCCAAATTAGTAATATGGAGTTAGTTTATGTACATTCGGAAAGGGAAGAAAACAATCACATTTATATCCATATTAAACCCCATGTTTCAGAGAAGTAATCAAGAATTCAACAGCCCTCATGACATTAAAAGGAAATGTTTGTAAAATTACTGACTTTATGGTTCTTAGTTTTATCCTGAGGGAAGTCAATAAAGGAATAAAGGAAATATACTTTTAACTATATTGGCTTTACATGAACATTTTTTTATTTAATTGCTAATAATGTTTAAATGTACATTTCTTTTATCTTAAGGCACCGTTATCAACATCCTATTGTTGATGAAATAATGGATTTGTTCCATTTAATTTTCTTAAATGGGCTAATAAATGAACAATAAATTAAGTTATTGCTCCTTTAGAGTTTCCTGCCTTCTCTCACATATATTTTCTTCTGTCTATATCCACCGTCTTCCATTGATAATATGTTTTAATAAAAAGATTCCCAGTCATCATTCTCCTTGATCCTGAGATAGATTTTTCCTTGTAAGATTAAGATTATTAGCCCTGCCTCCACTTGCCTCCAACTCAGTTGTTCCTAAGTATGGAACTAACTACCAGCTGCCCAATCTCTCTCTCCCTGATGCCATCCGGATACAAGAATTTTGCATTTGCAGAAGCATAGGGATTAGAGGTAATGGTTTGTAATCCCTTACTTGCCCAATATGTTTCAGCCATAGTTTCTGCATAATACCTCTCTCCCTTTCTTTATTCCTGTGTACTTTGTGAGCTAAATGTTTTATCCCTCAAAGGGCACTGCAGAGACAAGGAAGCTAAAAGAGAAGAAAAGGGTGAAGCCATACTTGCAGGCTATAGAGGAAGAAGAGAAGAATGGAGCCAGAAAGAAAAGGAAGAGTGTCTGCTCTGTTCTTGCTAGTCCAATATTTGGCAATTGGCCTGTGCTCAAGTTTTACCTTGATCTTTCTCTTCACTTTAGGACAAATTACTAGAATGTGTTGCTTACAGTCTGACAAGCTTACTGGCTCCCCTCAGTAACACTGAAGTTTCTCCTTCTTCTTCTTCCAGTTACTGGCTAGATCTGAATAACCTCCCCTCCCACCTCCCTAAAACGGATATATACAAATTCTGGAGATGAACCAAGTTTATTTGCTATAACTCTATTTGAGCTTAGACTCTGATTACAGAGCCATTCTCTCAGGGGTCTGAACTCAAACTCTATCTCCAACAATTCCTACTGGTATATGGATAGAGCTCCTACTCCCACCCCTTGTCCCCACTTTGGGTTGCATTTCTCCACTTCCAGGCTAACATGAGACTAGCACACTCTATCACAAAGCCACCTTGACAACAATGGAGCTGAATATTGAGATTGAATTCTCAAACGCAGCCAAGTCCACTATGAAAATGTAAGGGTACTGATCTGAGAGCACCAGGACCCTGAGACATGGAATTGAGAAATTGGGGTATACATACACTTGAAAAACCTTGAAATCCCGGGCTTCCTTCACTCGCAGGACCTTCAGATGTGGCTTATTCCTTTATCTTTAAAGATAACATGCCTCATTCAGACTAGACTGTAGCCATAAGATCAATAACTAGAACTGTCACTGCACAACCTGACAAAGAAAGGGAAATATCAGCTAAAGGAGGAAGAATACTGTATCTTCAATATCTGTAGGGCTTAGTCCACATATAATGGCAGGGTGAGGAAGAGAATGGATCTGGTAGGAGCTAGAACAAAAGGTGCAGAACATAAAGTTGGCAAATATTATCAATATGGTAGCAATCTCCTGTATTAAGAGAGTAACAACATCAGCCTAACAATTGACTATGATTTGGGAGAGTGCCTTGAAGACACTTTGGGTGAGAGGGGTACTGGCATTATTAGAAAAAAAGTGGTGGATGTTCTTGGTAGGTCAGAGCTGATGGTAGGATATACAATCATAGATTTGACCATCTGGATAGTAAAGGGCATGACATAAAGAAGACAGTAATGATGCTTAACCATCAGAAGCAGACTGTTTGCAATTCTTATAAAGAATATCAATATGTTGGTAGTGGACCGGTGAACGAATCCTTAGAAGTCCCTGGGGATGATCAAGAGAACATGGATTCCCTTGAGATAAAAATAAGTAACCAAAAAAGGAATTGCTTAATTTAATACAAAAGAAAAGGACTTACAATTGGGAGTCACCCTGGTTTAAAGGCACAAACTTTATGCCAATTCATATCTGAACCAGTTGAACCACAACTTGAATTGACTGACTAAACACGTAGCCAGGATTCCAGGAGAAGGACCAGGCAAAGTTACGGCAAATACACACTGTAATGACTCCCTCAGTCCCCCCCTGAAAAGGGACTCTACGGCGGCTCACTAGAATGACTTTACTCACAAAATGGGAACACCCAAACATTTCAAAGAATTTGGCTTTGCCAATATAAAGATTCTGGGTCCCTAAAAAACAAGCTTCCATGAAGTAACACAACAAATGTGCAAATAAACATAAAAATCTATAATGGCTGCCCCATCTCTTTCATCGCTTTGTGCAAGGAAACACCAACCTGATCCTCAGGAATTAATGCTTTGGTTACAGAATGTGGCAAGGGAGGCAAGAACCCGCCATCCCACCAGGCAGTATGAAAAGACCCATCTGATGTCCTGAATGCTGAGATCTTGGATTATAGCCGAGGAACCTCAAGCTTAGAAATCTCCAGTCTTTTAAACTGGGGTGCTTACAAGCCTACCTATCTGTTGCCATGGAAAGATAGATTATCTAATAAAGAGACTGGTCAGCAAACCCATGTGTCCTCTGCCCTAGAGTGAGACACTATCTCTATGTTCCAACACCGTTTGTTGTATAATCATCCTTGAAAAGATAGTTCAAACAATACAACTTAATATAAGCCATTCAAAAATGAAAGAGACTCATGGAGAATTATCTCCCAACAGCACATAATCTGCCTTTCTCTACCAAATCACTACTGGTAGAATTTTCCCATATGTGTATACTCTCTGCCACTCTGATTCTGATTTGACTGAGAGGGCTGGAACCAAATCGGTTTGAAATGTCTTATGTGGCATTTAACTAAAGCTACTATCAACAGGACCCTCACGGCAAAATGATATCAACTTGCACTATTGACTTCAACCTTGTACCCCACACTCTCAGCTGAATAAATTGTATAGACCATTAGCAGTTAGCTTAGAAAGCCATGCGGCACCTTTCTACTTGGTCCAAAACATCAATTGAGAAAAGGCTGGATGTATTAAAGATCGCCCAGACTCCACCTTGGACCGAAGTAAGGCAGTTCAACCAATTGAGCCTGACCTGCCTGGATGCCTTCTGTGACTTTAAACACTTAAAGGGCTCATGACTAACCCTCAGGTGCAAGTCACTATTTTTTCAGAGGGATGGAAATTAATGCCTGGTTCCCCGTACAAGAAATACAATCCCAGTGACACACAAGGTACTCCTGGAAAGAAAGGATTATTTACCATTACTGGGGACCCCCAAGTGGGACTACTTCCACTCCCAATCATTTCATGGAGTGGAAATGTCACCTTGCTGTTGGCACGAACAAAAAGGACATGCTGGAATAACTTCCTTCAGGCAGTTTCTCCAAAAACAGATGAGATTCAACAATTCCAAGTGAACTAGGAACCATGTGGTCTACCAGTTTTCTGGATGCACTTTGGACACACTATCAACCTATGCCCCACAGGTCAAACGAGGAATTTCAAAGAAGACTTTTGGGTGTTGCTGTGGTTATTGTAATGTCCCCATTTCCATAGGAGAGTAAAATAATTTTATTTCCAAAATAATTAGAAAAGGTTAATCTTTAGAAACTTGTAGTTTTTAAATATTTAACTGAAGTGTTAAACATACTTTTTATGTCTCTTTCACGTGTAGCAAAAATCGCAGATGACCAAAAACTCACATATGAATTAGTCTGTTTATAAAGTAATATTTTAAAATTAACATAAATACTTATTTTTCTACATATATTATGTAGTAATTAAAATGACAACTTGGACAATATTAGAGCACTGATTTAATTGAGGAATGTTTGGCTGATTACAAACAGTGTATTCATTCTATAAAAATGAAATTCTAATTAGTGTTGGCTTCCTGTCAAAATCAGTAATTAAGAAAGTTGTCAAAGTCAATCCTATTATTCATCTAGGTAATGAAATTATTTAAACATCAAACATGAATGTTCTATTAGCTTGAGGAGTATAATTGTTGTTAACATTGCTCATAGGGCTTAATAAACGTATCACATCAGCTACATTATCTACCTAAATACCTGTACACAGATGCTTGTGATTAAGAATTTGTGAATCTTTTTAAGATTAAGTATGTGACTGAGGTTGTTTTACAAATAATATTTAACTTTCTTGAGTTGGTACATGTGATATGGAAAAATATGGCTCTATATTTTTCTGATAGTGAACCAGAATACTTTTTTAAGATCTGCAAAAATAAACTGCACTTATTTCAAGTGTTCAATTTTATGACTTCTGGCATATATGTCCATGAAACCATTATCCATTACTAAACATATCCATCAATCCTGACAGTTTTCTCCTGGCTATTTAATTCCTCCTTCCAGCCCTTCAACATCCAAACCCTTTTCCAGGCAACCACTAATCTGTTTTTATTTCTCATTATATATTTGACTGAATTTTATGTGAATACAATCATAGAGTAAGATTTTTGTCAGGATTCTTTCATAATAATTATTTTGAGATTCTGTCATGTATTATTAATAAATTCTTTTTTACTTCCAAGTAGTATTCCACTGTATAGCTCTACCATACTTTGTTGATCCATTCATCTTTTTTGGACACTGGGGTTGTTTTCAGGTTTTAGCTATTATAAAGATGCTGTGAATATTCATGTACAAGTCTTTTTATTGGGACATATGCTTTGATTTGTCTTGGATAAATACCTAGAAATACACAGATGATGGTAGGTCTATATTTTACATTAATTTTTTCTCAAACTTCTAAACTTTTTTCCTAAATGGAAAAACTTGTACCATTTTATATTCCTACCCATAGGATATAAGAGTTTCAGTTCCTGCATATCATTGCATATGCTTGGTTTGAACAGGGTTTTTGTCTGTTTTTACTATTCTAATGTGTATGTAGTGGTATCATATTGTAGTTTTAATTTACATTCCCCTAATGACTAATGATTTTGAACACCTTTCATGGACTTGTTTGCCATCTGTGCATTTTCTTTGGTGAGTTATCTGCTGAAATGTTTTGCTTACTTTTTATTGATATGTCTGCTTTTTCATTATCAAGTTTTGAGATTTCTCTATATATTTTAGATAGAAGTCTTTCATCAGATATGTGATTTTCAAATATTTTCCTCCAGTCTGTTAATTCTCTTAATAGTATCTTTTGAAAGACATTCTTATTTTTTAATAAGTCCTATTTATATATATTTTTAAATAAATCATACTTTGGCACACACATAGGACACAAAGATTTTCTCATTTTTTTATTTTTAGAAATTTAAAAATGTGTAGCTTGTTTTCATGTTGATGGTACATTTTGAGTTATTTTTATTATACTGTCCATTGTATGCATTTCAGTTTCTTTTGTCTTTTTTTCTTCATTTTGATATACAAATGTCCCAAGACCTTTGTTTTAAAAGGTTATTCTCCCTATGTATCCTTTCTCTATATACCTTCTCCCTCTCGCTCACTCTTTCTGTATATATACATACCCATATAGCCACACACATCTCTAAACTGCCTATTCTCCCTCATTCATCTGTTAATCTTTTTTATATATCTTTATGTTAGTTTCATATTGACATGGAACATAGAGTTTTATAATAAATCTTAAAATTAGATACTGTGAATCCTCAAAATTTTTGTTTTCGAAGTCATTTTGTCTATATTAGAACTTGTGAATTTCTAAATAAAATTTAAAATCAGCTTACCATACTTTTTCTCTATTGTAAATGGTATCTTTTAAATTTAATTTTGAGGGTACCTATTGTTAATATGTAGAAATAAAATTTTTGTATATTGTTCTTATATCTAAAAGTCATATTCTTCTCAACTATAAGTTCTAGCAGATTTTTTGTTAGATTCCATTGAATTTTCTACTTGGGCAAGGATGTATTCTGTAAAGACTATTTTACTTCTTCCTTTCTAGCCAAAATGCTTTTATTTTTATTTTTTTCTTATTGCATTTGTTAGCCTTCCAATTCAATGTTGAATAGAGGCGATGAAAGCATTCTTCCTTTTTTTCCTGATCTTTAAAGTATTTAATTAATTAAGGTATTTAATTAATTAATTTAATCATTACACATGATATTAGCATTAAGTTTTTCACAGAGGCCCTTTGTCAAGTTGAGGGAGTTCCCTGGTATTTCTATTTGTTGACAGTATTTATTAGGAATGGCTTTTAGATTAATCTATTTTCCAAAGATTCATTTATTTATTTAGAGAAAGAGTGAGCCTGCAAGCAGGGGGAGGGGGAGAAGAGGGAGGGGGAGAGAGAGAATCTCAATCAGACTCCCCACCAGCGCTGAACCTGACCATAGGCTCAATCTCACAACCCTGAGATCATGACCTCAGCCAAAATCAAGAGTCAGACACCCAAGTGACTGAGCCCCCCAGGTGCCCCTAGTTTTGTCTATTTTCTATGTTGTTGGACTTACTGTCATAAAATTGTTTGTTATATTTCCCTTATTAATATCTTAACCTCTGTAGAATCTGTAGTGATGTAACCTCGTTTCTGGTATTTGTCATGTGGGTCTGCTTTCTTTTTTTCCTTATCAGTCTCGCTAGAGATCTGTCATTATTATTGATCTTCTGAAAGAACCAACTTTTCTCTTCCACCACCATTTTAAATCCTCCTCCATACAAGACCCCACTACCTCCTGCTGCTATGACCCCCAGCTGCACACCAGCACCCCAGGGGACAGCCCCACCACCAAGGAGTACATGAAGGAGTACAACAACACAGAGGAATTCGCAGAGGAATCCAAGATCAATGCGAGCAGGAATCAGCAGGATGACAGTAAAACGCTTATTGGAGGCTTGAGCTAGGATACAAGCAAGAAAGTTCCAATTGAATATTTGTCTCGATTTGGGTAAGTTGTAGACTGTACAATTAAAACAGATCCGGTGACTGGAAGATCAAGATGATTTGGATTTGTGCTTTTCAAAGATGCTGCTAGTGTTGATAAATGTCCCAAGTTCCTTTGGGAACTGAAGGAACACAAACTGGATGGCAAATTGATAGGCCTCAAAAGGGCCAAAGCTTTAAAAAGGAAAGAACCCCTCAAAAAGGTTTTTGTGGGTGGATTTAGCCCAGATAGTTCTGAAGAACAAATTAATAGATACTTTGGAGGCTTTGAAGAGACTGAAAATATTGAACTCCATGGATACAAAAACAAATGAAAGAAGAGAATTTTGTTTTGTCATATATACAGACGAGGAGCCAATAAAGAAATTGTTAGAAAGCTGATATTATCAGGGTGCCTGGGTGGCTCAGTCGGTTAAATGTCTGCCTTCAGTCCTGGGATCCAGCCCCACACTGGGCTCCCTGCTTAGTGGGGAATCTGCTTCTCCCTCCTCCTCTGTTCCCCTCCTCCCGTGCTCATGCTCATTCCAGCTCACTCTCTCTCAAATACATAAATAAAATCTTTAAAAAAAAAGAAAAAGAAAACAGATATCAAAATGGTTCTGGGAAGTGTGAAATCAAAGTTGCACAACCCAAAGAGGTATGTGGGCAGCAACAGCAACAAGAACAAGGAGGAAGAGGTGCTGCAGCTGATGGACAAGATGGTACTAGGGGTCATGGAGGATGTCAGAGCCAAAACTGGAACCAAGGATTTAATAACTCTTACGATCAAGATATGGAAATTACAGTAGTGTCTATGGTGGTGATCAAAACCACAGTGGCTATGGAGGCTATGATTATACTGGGTATAACTATGGGAACTATCGATATGGACAGGGACATACAGACTACAGTGGCTAATAGAGCACTTACGGCAAGGTGTCTGGAGTGGGTGGCAATCATCACAGTAGTTACCAGCCACACTAAAGGAGGATGCTGGAGAAAACAGGAGAAGATTGCTCAAGTTAACCTATCTTGCAGGACAACATTGAAGATTGGTGTTCTGTTGATCTAAGATGAATATTCTGTAAAAAACTTTCTAGTGTACAAGACACAACTGTGATCAACTGTATATAGCTGCCAATTAATTTTCTTTGTCTTTACTCTGTCTTTTGCTATCTGTGTTATGACTCTATGTGGACTTGTGTTCGTACAAATTTTATTTGTATGATTTCATGTTAAACCTCAAGTAAATTATTTCCTTATATGAAATAAATAAATGAATAAATAAATATAAAAGAACCAACTTTTGGGGGCGCCTGGGAGGCTCAGTTGGTTAAACGGCTGCCTTCAGCTCAGGTCATGATCCTAGTGTCCTGGGATCGAGCCCCACATCGGGCTCCCTGCTCAGCGGGGAGCCTGCTTCTCCCTCTCCTGCTCCCCCCTGCTCACTCGCTCTCTCTCTGTCAAATAAATAAATAATAATAAAAAAAATCTTTAAAAAAAAAAAAGAACCAACTTTTGGTTACTGTGATTTTCCCTACTATTTTTCTTTTTTCTTTTAAGATTTTATTTATTTATTTGACAAAGAGAGACACAGCGAGAGAGGGAACATGAGCAAGGGGAGTGGGAGAGGGAGAAGCAGGCTTCCCGCTGAGCAGGGAGCCCGATGCGGGGCTCCATCCCAGGACCCTGGGATCATGACCTGAGCTGAAGGCAGACGCTTAACAACTGAGCCACCCAGGCGCCCTACTTTTCTGTTTTCTGTTTAATGATTTCCACTCTCATTTTTATTATTGCCTTTCTCCTCCCTTCTTTGGGTTTCATTTGTTATTCACTTTCTAGCTTTTGTTTGTTGGTTTAAAGATTTTATTTATTTGAGAGAGAGAGCACGAGGAGGCAGGGAAGGGCAGTGGGACAGAGGGGACGCCGACTCCCTGCTGAGCAGGGATTCCAACGGGGGCTCAATTCCAGTTCAATCCCAGGACCCTGAGATCATGATCTGAGCTGAAGGCAGACTCTTAATGGACTAAGCCACCCAGGAGCCCCTGTTTGGTTTAAATGAGAGCTGCGGTTCTTCATTTTAGACCTTTCTTCTTTTCTTATATAGGTGTTTAGTGTTATAAATTATTTCCTAAGTATTGTTTTAGTAGAATCCCACAAATTTGGATAAATAGTGTTTTAATTTTTATACAGTTAAAAACCCAATTTAATTTTATTTATTCCTCAAAGTCTGGATTTTATTTTAAATTATTTTATTTAAAATGCAAATATTTGGGACTTTTCAAGATTAATTTCAAATTGGATTCTATTATATTCAGAGAATATACTTTGTATAGCATAACTCTTTAAAAATTTTGTTAAACATGTTTTATTGTCCAGAATATGGAAAGAGAGTCTTGTTAAATGTTTGATATGGTCTTTAGAAGAATGTGTCTTCTCTTGTTGATGGAATGTGTAACAGATTTCAATTCATTAAAATGCAGTTAAGTCTTCTGTATCCTTAGTGATTTTTAGTCTATTTGGTCTATCAAATACTGAGAGTGGTATAAAAATATTTAACTATAATTATGGATTTGTCTTTTTCTCTCTGGAGATCTATCATTGTTTGCTTCTTGTATTTTGAAGCTTTGTTATTAAGTGTACAATTATATTAGGGTTAGTATTGTTATGACCTCTTCATGAATTGTACGCTTTGTCATTATAAAATATATTTTTAAAGATTTTATTTGTTTATTTGACAGAGAGAGAGACAGTGAGAGAGGGAACACAAGCAGGGGGAGTGGGAAAGTTTGAGAAGCAGGCTCCCGGCTGAGCAGGGAGCCCGATGCGGGGCTCGATCCCAGGACCCCAGGATCATGACCTGAGCCAAAGGCAGGCATTTAACGACTAAGCCACCCAGGTGCCCCTATAAAATATTTTTTAATAACTGGTTTATCCATTGCTCTGAAATCTACTTTATCTGATATTAAAAGAGCCACCTCAGGTTTCTTTTGATTAATGCTAGCAAGTTATATCTTTCCACCACCTTTTTAACTTTAAACTATGTGTGTCTTTATATTTAAAATGGACATCTTAAAGGCAGCATACAGTTGTTTCTTGGCTTTTTATGCAATTGACCATATCAGGCTTTTAATTTGGATGTCCATACCATGCCATTTATAATTAATGAATTATATTATGTCTGTGTATAAATCTTTCATCTTGCTATTTGTTTACATTGTCCCATCTGGTCTTCTTCCACTTACATCTCTCTCTCTCTCTCTCTCTCTCTCGCCCTGGATCAATCAAGTACTATTATTCTATTTTATATCTTCTGTTGGCTTATTAGCTACAACACCCTCTAACAAATTTTATTTTAGTGGTTGTTTTAGAGTTTATAGTATACATCATTAGTTACTTTCCATTAATCTCTAAATGATATTATGCCACTTTAAAAAGAATTTACTAGAGTTTCCTTCCATCTCTTTGATTTTGTTGTTTTTGTGTTGGTGGTGCTGTTTGTGAGGGTGTTTTGGTGGTAGGAACACTTAATAACATAAGATCTGCCTTCTTAACAAATTTTAAAGTATACAACACTGTATTGTTAACTATAGGAACTACGTGGTAGAGCAGATCTCTAGAACATATTCATCTAGCATAACTGAAACATCATACACATTGAACAATGACCTGTTGTTCCATAGTTATATCTTGTTTTTAAGATATGTTAGGCAAGTCTAGGGCAGCATTTATTCCAAGTATCTCTCACAGCTAAGGCAAGAGCTTTTTGTGTACTATACCCACAACTCCATAACTTATGGTGAAAACAGGCCAGTTTTGTGGCCTGTGTTAATACTGAGTACGATTTCCCATTCTTAAGTCGTGTCTTCACTACTTCATGTGTGAGCTCATCGGTATTCTACTCAATACTCAACATTTGTGCAGACACTTGGAGGTCTCTATGGATCCCTCTCCTTTCCATTCCCTGCCCTGTGAACTTCATCTGCAACGGCTTCCCTAATCTCTCAGCTACATCCCTTCAACTCAGAGAGTCAGCCAGGCTCTGCCACTGGCCCTGCTCCCTGCACCACAGCCTGGAAAATCTCTCAAAGTGGTAAGCTGCGGAGCTTCCCTCTTACCTTGTGTGTTTCCTGTGTTTAAGGATCACTCTTCTATATTACCTAATGTTCGATGGCTTTAAAACCATTATGTCATACCATTTTTATTTATTTTTTAATTATTTCAGTCAGAAGGATGAATCTGGTCCCTATTTCCCCATCTTGGCTGGAAGTAGAAGTCCTCAGAATGCTTCTTATTAATATTATTGGAAGTTTATTTTACAGTTCACAATAAGCCCTGCATTGCTTTTTTTTTAGATATACCAAAAAATAAATAAATAATAATGTTTTTATGTTGCTTCCTTTAAATACTAATGCTCCTTCAGGAATTCACTTTCTTCTAATAGATAATATCTATAGTATACAATGAACTTGTAACCTGCAATAATTAGTGTATATATGGGGGCTTCTATGCAATTTTTAATGAATACCAGATGGCATGAATTCTTATATGTATATCAGTATATTTTAGAAACTGGATTAAACTTGAACAATAATAAAGATCACTCTAAAAAAGGAAGAGCACAAAAATATAACCATGAAATATAATTCTCTTAGATTAGCAAATAATTTCCCATTTTTATAACACATATCCATTGAGATATACATATAGCCATGGATAGGTTGTATCGTCAAATGCACATTGGAAAATGTGCATGTGAGTCTCTCCAGTAACTAGCTCAGTCATGCTACAGTCAAAAAAATGGGCATACCACTAGCATAAACAAAAACACTAATAATACTAAAAATACTACCTTTATAAAGTTTATGTCATGCTTAACATTATCTGTGAGGAATGGACAGCAGTAGTGTCATCCAAGACTTTATTAAACAAACACATACACACACAAAGGACATTTAGTTACTTCTATGTTAAGAAAAGAAACACCCACTTATGTGTGCTTTTCTCACAAAAGAGGCTACTTAAAAGCCAAGAAAAGAGAATGGTATCAGGACTGAGTCTAATTAGTCTTTTAATCTTTGCTCTTCTGTTTGGTGGCTAAGTAAAATTGGGAAAGTTACATTTCTGAATCCAAATTTTCCTCAATTATAAAATGAAGATAGAATAAATTATAAAAGATAAATAATATATGGTGATTAACATAACAATAAAAAAATTTAAAAAAAAA
This sequence comes from Eumetopias jubatus, assembly GCF_037043125.1. Classification (NCBI taxonomy): domain Eukaryota; kingdom Metazoa; phylum Chordata; class Mammalia; order Carnivora; family Otariidae; genus Eumetopias; species Eumetopias jubatus. Next base: position 22,186,272 of record NW_028274818.1, on the reverse strand, counting down.
GATAAATAATAATAAGACAATAAAATAAACTAGACACTAAACACAGAATTCATTTTTGAAGATGTTAAGCAAATATATAATTTTAATGATGGGCAGAGATCAACTGAAATCCTATAAGAATTTACTAGAAATAATAAACATGTTTTTAATGATAATATTTAAATCAAATATGTCTAGTCTGAAAAAGATGATGTTTTCCCCCCTGCTCTATCCTGCTAAATCACAGTTACAAACTCCAGAAATGACACAAGATAAAACTAAGATAAAACTCTTAAAGGTGGCATGGAGAATGCAAACTGGTTTGCAACCTCAGGACTGAAGAAACATCATGGCATCAGAGCAACTTGTTACCCCTTCAACAAACAGATAAAGAACACTCAGACTTCCCTTATCCCAATTCTTGACCTAGCAACAGAAGGCAGCTAGGAAAGCTTATTCCTTTATCAGGTTAGATGGAAATCCTTCTGAAAACCTCAGAAGAACCCAACACTACTAGGAAAGGTACTAGGAACACTACTGAGAACCCAAAAATAAGTGGCCAGGGAAAGCATGCTCTTTTGCTGCCAGGTCTGAGCCTCCACTTTTCAGCCAAGGGATTCTAGAGTATGCAGGTAGTACCTACAAAAGAGACCCAATTATAGGAAGTAACCCAGTCAACAAGCGCGTCCTTCCAGGCCAAGGTTCTTCTCCTCACTCAAGGATATTGGGGAGAGCCTATGGAACAAGAAAAAGGGGTCCAGTCATAGTCAGTGGCTTATCCTAGAAGATTTGTCCTATGTGCTCAAGAATTTCCTGGCCTGCCCAGATTTACCTGAACAAGCAGAAGGGACTCAACAACAACAACATGATCCAGGCAGCCTCTTTGGCCTCACAGCCCCAAGAGCATCTTCACCTGCTCAAGAACATGGAGCCACAGAGGGCTTGGATAGCAGGATCCCTCCACACCCCTCCTCCACCTAGAGAAGCCAAGCAACCTATTTCTGCTCTGCTGTGCAGCACCATCAGAGTCCAATGGAAGAAAAAGCAGCACTAGATAAACCAAACAGACAAAAAGGCTCTAAAAATTAAGCTGTCATTAAAAACACATCACACCAAAGTAGGTCAATACCCACATACTAACCCTAAACATTGATTGCCAGCTAAAATAGAATATTTAAATAAGAATTAGAGCCTCCTAACATAACAGACAAAAAAGTCTAGGATACGATAAACAATGCCCCATCATACCAATAATCAGTAATACCACAATTTGAATGAGAAAAGGAAATCAATGAACACTAACACCAAGTTCAATCAGATGGAATTATCTGACGACAGTTTTAAGGCAATCCTCATAAAATTGTTTCAACATTCACTTGCACATTCTCTTGAACCAAATGAAAAAACAGATATACTCAGCAAAGACACAGAAGTTATAAAACAGGAACAAATGGAAATTATAGATATAAAAACATAAAGCAAAAATTAAAATCTCATGGGATTTTTATTAGAGCAAGATAAAAGAGGATAAAATTTGGTGAACTGAGGACAACGAAATAGATTTCATCCCATCTTAAAACAAACAAACAAAAAAGAACAGAGAAAATAGACAGAAAAAGAAAAAAAATGAATAGAGCCTCAGGGTCCAGTGCAGTGGGACAATAACAAAAGATCCAACATATATCCAACAAGATATATTGGCATCCCAAAAGGAGAGGAAAATGAGACTGGAGCTAAAACAATATTTGAAGATAGCAGAAAACTCCCCAAATTTGGCAAAAGGCACAAATGTATGGTCCCAAGAAGATAAGCAAACTGCAAACATAATCAACTGAAGAAATTTACACCAAGACACAATTATACTTTTTTAAAAACTGAAGGCAAAGAAAAAATCTTTAAAACAGCCAGAAAGACCATATTACCCATAAAAAAAACACCGATTAAAATGACAGCAAACTTCTCATCTGTGACCATAGACGCGAGAAGAAAGTGGCACAATATTTTTCAAGTGCTGGGGGGGAAAAAAGAGGAAAAAAAAAATGTCACTGGCAAATTCTACAACCATGAAGCTATACTTTGTTTGAAGTTCTTCAAACAAAAGGGATATGATAAAGAAGTTAACTTAGATCATCAAAAAGGAAAAAGAGACCATGGAAAGAATAGAAAGATGAGTACATACACGGACTATCCTTTCCTCTTGAGTTTTATAGTATTTGATGATTAAAACAAAAATGTTTAACACCACTGGGTACTTGGTGTTAATACAAATACAAATACAATGATATTTAAAAGTGGTAAAGGGAGGGGCTCCTGGGTGACTCAGCCTTTTGAGCATGGGACTCTTCGTTTTGGCTCAGTTCATGATCTCAGGGTTGTGAGGTTAAATCTCACATGGGTTTCAGCTGAGTTTGGAGCCTGCTTAGAATTCTCTCTCTCTCCCTCTGTCCCTCTCCCACCTGTATGCATGCTCTCTGTCTCTAAAAGAAAAAAAAAAGTGGGAAAGGTACTTAAATGGACTATTTCCACATTTCACTTGAAGTGGTAAATGTTGTTATCAATAGTTTCTTTTAAGTATATATATACTTCTTTTAAGTGTATATATAGGAATACCCAGAGCAATCATAATAAGAAAGTATAAAAAGAGATACTCTCAGTAATACTAAATAAATAAATTCAGGTGGACTCTCTAAAAGGTTCAAATAACCCACAAGAAAGCAAGAAAAAAAAAAAGGAGAGAGAAATGAAAACAAGAGGGGCCAGAAGGAACAATTTATCCTTCATCCTAGAAAGAATATATCTCCACATGCCCCATACCACTGTACCTCCAGACATTTTTCTGAAGGTGGAAGGCCTCTGAGTTTTTGTCAGACTTATTTCTCACTATCTTACATGCAAATGTCTTCCCCATAAATCTAGAATAGTTGTTAGTTTTTGCTCACCAGCTCCAATCAGCATAATCTTAGTGCAATGGACAAGTATGATGTCTTACGGAAGAGAAATTCAATCAAGTTCTCTGTTTACTAAACTATGATACAGAACTAGAAAGCTGATATGCCACAGAGATAGAGTGAGCATGTACTGCTAGCCTTGACAGCTGAAAGCAAACTGCTTCTGGTGGTTTTTATTAAGAGATACTGAGAAGAAAGGAAAGAAAAAAAGAAAGAAAAGAAAAGAAAAAAGAAAAGAAAAGAAAAGAAGAGGAGAGGAAAGGAAAAAAAAAAAGCATTTGCTAGGTCAATGGCTGCATACCAGGGATGCACTGAACAGTAAAGACACACCGAATACAGCAGCTACAATTGGATTAATTGGTTAGGTTTATGATAATCCACTGCCATTCTCCAATATCTCTACATTTTCTGCCCAGGACGAATTGGTGAGTTAAATAAGGATTCCATGGGACTCATCACCTTTGCATCATTCAAGTCCCAGATGGTGGCACTAGTCTCTGCAATCCCTCCAGGGATGGAGGTGTTGCTTTTAGTTTACTCTTCCTAGGCAGTAGCTCCCACTTGTCTTTTTGTTGTTGTTTTTAACCAAAATTAGGGAATCAATATGAGAATTCTGCAAACTGCCACGTACATCTATTCCAATTATGCATTCTGGAATCAGGTAAATGACAAAAGGATGGGTCTGGAGATGCACTGGACCCACTATGAGATGGACCTGAGCTAAAATCCCATTAATCATTTGATCTCCAGGAGCTCCTACTCTGACTAGTGGATCACAGTGACATTCTGGATCTCCTGGAATTAGTGTCAGTTCAGAGACATTATCTATTAGCTCCTGTAAAATCTGATTATTACCTTTTCCCCAAATGCACATTCACTGTGGCAACAGGCCATTGGTCCTGTTGGGGAAGGTTGGAAGATAGGTTAAAAGTAGAAATTTTTGGTAGTGTCGTGGGGTCTTTCCTCAAGGAAATCTGCTTCACCTTCCTTCATAGAGTATGTGCCAGTAAACTGATGCAAGTCTAGGAATTGACTGAGGGACTGTAACTCTGTTTTCACAATTCAAGTTGGACTTCTGCTTACTTGATCTAAAACTCTTACCCTTGTAAAGTCAAACAAGAATTTAGTAGACCCCTTGTATTTGGGATCCCCCTCATGGGAATCCATGATCAGCTAGTCAACAACATAAGTCTCTGTGAGTCACCTTATCCTGTGGAGTGCTTTGACATTGCTGTCCATTACAGTCACCATGATGACCTTATTTTTGATAATTAGGTTGCCTCTTGGCCCCCATCTCCTGATATCCAATTATCCCCAATGCAACAGTTCGTAATCCAGGGTAGTAGTTTCCACTGTAATGTATGACCCGCATAGTAGAGTAACTATAGAACTCTTCGAGAATACTAGGGCTCCTCTCACAAATTTATTACTTTCAGTCATAGTGAGAGGAGTGGGTAAACTGGTCTTAAATGATAAATCTCTTCTAAAGTTCCAATCTCTCTAAAACTTGGGATACCTTCCTCTACAGTATACCAAATCAGGTCTGGATTTTGGCTTCATTTAGTGTCAGCTGCCTTTTGAGCTAACAAAACAAACAGTTAGAGCCCTTACTAATCCCCTGAACTACAACAATGAATTGAGAATCTCTACTTAGTGGTCCATATCAATAAATTTGTCTTGATATAACTTTAGTTTCTTCCATCATTGCCCCACATCATTAATATCCACTCCCACCCTATTACCCAGCATTCTGTCCATATAAATTAGAAAACTTCATCCAATTATTTTGGAGTGTAGTACAACACCTCATGGGTTATACTTTGTACCTCTCCCTTCAGATACTTCTGGGACTGGAATCTAGTTATAGGTCTTGAAGCAAAGAAGGGTGGTAGGGGTAGGTCCTGAGGAGAATCATCTGTCTTCCTAGACAACTACTTTAGGGGAGACCACATTCTTTAGGCAAAGCAGGGTTAACTTTCTCGGGAGTGAAACAGCTGCTTCTATTGGCAAAAAAGACCAAGCAAAATTTAGGGGTTCAATGTCCCCAGCTTCATCAGCACATAATACCTCGTTCTAATTTTCAGGATCCTATTCATTCCCAATGTCCTCACTTTAACAGAAGACACCCTGAGAGATGGAATCCAATGCCAATCACAACCCAACATTTCGGTCTACCATTTTGAGATGTGAATAAAGTGGACCAATGGTAATTGGAAGGTTGTGATGAGACACAAAAGTAAAAACTGTAATCTATTTGCAGAAATCAGAGAGCTGCTGAAGTTTTAAAGCAGTGGAAGAATGAGATGGTCAAACTTCTGTTTTATAAAAACAACTCATGTGGTAGTACATTTATACTGAAAGACAGAGAGACTACAAAATAGGAAGAAAGCTAGGATATAGTGCCAAAACTTATTTCTGGAATGTTCTGTCTCACAGTGATGGTCAACTTCTGTTTATTTCTTAAGACACACATCAAAAGTTCTTCAGGAAACAGCAGGAGTTCCCTAAGGAAAGTTAATCACTTGCTGTTATACTGTCTCATACAAAATATTTTGAAACCTTATGACAAGAGCATTTTGTTGTTATTTTTTGTGCATTTAAAATAAACATGAGTTATTGGGGGTTGAGCTAATCGTACTTCAGAAATCAAGGAAAATTATAAAAAATACTATGTAATTTCTTATATATTAAAATATGTCTTGGGTGCCTGGGTGGCTCAGTTAGTTAAGTGACTGCCTTTGCTCAAGTTATGATCCCGGAGTCCCAGTATCAAGTCCTGCATTGGGCTGCCCGCTCAGCAGGGAGTCTGGTTCTCTCTCCTACCCTCCCCCTGCTCATGCTCTCTCTCACTTTAATTAAATTAATTAATTAATTAAATTATATAAATTAAATAAAATATGTCTTATGTATTTATTCTGCTTTATTTCCACTCACCGTTTCTGTTTCCCCCATGTCCCCAAAAATAATAATTCTAACGATTTTATTATATTGTTTTATTTATATGTGTTCTTTCTGGGACATGTTAAATTTTAAATTTATATATATTTTTAAATATATATATCATATTTTAACTCAAATATATTCCTATGCTTCATTCATGTTTTATGAGCACACTGAATCTGCTTTTTCTAACCACTCCATTTTTCACAGATCTATAAATAATTTGATATACTCTCCAACTACTGGACAGATTGATTCCAACTTTCCAATGTCACAAAAATGCCACATATAATGCCATATCGAATATCCTTTAATGTGCCCTTTAAGGACCAGTGTTAGAACTTATTTGAAATATATATTGAGGAATGGAATAAATCATGCATATTCTTGACTTGAGTAAATGCTGCCGGATTGCTTTCAGGATGACTGCTCCAAACTACATTCTCATCAGTAGTGCATGAAGGTTCTTAAATAGATACTTCCTTCTCTATATTTCTAATCTTATCAACATAAAGTAATATCCATCATTAGTTTATTCTGTATTCTTCTGGTTATAAATGAATTTCAGTATTCATATGATTTTCAGCTTTCTGAGATTCCTTTTTATAAACTGCCTATTTATTGGGTTCTAGTCTTTTCCTAGTTGATTTTCAAGAGTCCCTTGTATATTTTAATCCTTTCTCATTTCTAGACAATAAGAGTATTTTCTTAAAATGTTACCTTCTGATAATTATTCCTATGATATGCTTTGTTTTATTGAATGGAAATTCTTAATTTTGATACATTCAAATTCATTTTTTGGTTTTTAATTTATACCTTTTGCTTTTCATGTATATAGAAATACTTTCCAACACTATGATGCAGTAATATCCTACATTGTCCACACTACTTGTAGTTTTAAAGATCATCTTATTCCATCTGGGGTTCACCCCTGTATAAGGCACTCACTTGAAATTCGGTCTTATTTTTCTCCATCTTGTTTCTCAAACACCATCTAACCCAAAAGTTCTTACATTCTAGTTGGTATTGCTGGTCTATGCAAATTCTGTTGTATTTGATATATTACTCATGGGGTTGGCAACCTTACCAGGCAAGATGGAGTGAAATCCCTATAGCCTATCCTCCCTGCTCATTACAATCTCAAAGCTCAGGACATAATAACCCAAATAGCAACTACCAGAGGATGATGAAAAGTTAACAGCAGCAGGTGGATCACAGAGGAAACCACAGTCTAAACATTGTGATCCTCAAGTGGTCAAATTTCACAGTTGTTTTTCTCAATTTTTTCTCCATTTTGACATGAGGGTGGAGCTGGGTCCTAGACTGAACCATATGTGAACTCAGCCAGAACTGCAAAATAAATCCTCCTTTTTCTAGCCAAAAGATTGTAAAGGGGCCAGATGAGGTAGAGAATGTGGGAGAAATCACACCTCTTTCATTTTTCTTTTTTTTTCCTTCTGGTATTCCCTTTTGTTTCTTCTTTCTGTGGTCACCCCATTAGAATATCTTCACAGCAGTGTTCAGGTTTTTGATCTACTGTTTGTTGGCACTCCTTTTTGTGTTTTCTTTTTCATGGACTACCCACCTGGATGATTCAAAGTCATATTCAATAATCCTTCAGAGTCAAAATTATGGATCACTATAGCCTGATCACCACATTTCAAGCCCTGTCTCTGGCTAAATATATTCTATTTAATAATACACATTATGTCTTCATGGTCTAATTCCACATGTCCCAAACTATATCCTACATCTTTAGCACACAAAGCCAATAATACTGACCAAAATATAAAGAAGACCCAAGTAATTTTACTCTTGCCACTAAAATTTTATAGCTTTATATGTTTTAGTAAGGAAATCAGGAGGGAAGTGAGTATAGATGTAAGAGAGAAATTTGATGGAAATTCAGAGGAAAACTCCCAAAGAGGGATTTCTTTTATAGAATGTGATATTGTGAACTTTAGGGTTAAGAGTCCTGCTTCAAAGAGGAAAAAAACATATACAAAGGAGTTTTAAAGGAACAGTGGTCCTAATTTTTGCCAGATTCTTTGCAACTGATTTCTGTGAGTTAGAGATCCCTTGTACTTTTCTCAAAAGTGGTTCAGACTAAACAGTTGCTCTCTGATTTTTGGCATCTCTATTCAACTCCAGCTGTAATAACTATATAATTATAAAGCACTCTGAAATTCATCAACCTTCTGAATTCTTATAAATATATTTATTAGTGTATTTTTTGCACTTCTAATACTTCAATCCTTAAGATTCAAGAGCTAAATGAGATGGGCCTCATTTGTGAGTTTCTCTTCCCTGAGGAATTGCAGTCCTGTGGTGCCTGAATAAAAATTATATTTTGTCCAATTTCTAGTGCCAATAACTCCATTGTTAGATGTAAATTCAATTACTCTTTGAAATCGTTTTTTCACTTAATCCAAGATTATACAAGAACTAGTCTTGTGTACTACATTTAGAAGCACTGTCACCATTTCTACAAAATAGTCATAATAAAACATTTTTGAAAGTATGAACAGTATTCACTTTACACTGTGTAGGTGATAAAAATTATGTGTTTTGATAAATATATATATAAAAATATTCAGTAAATGAAGGGTTATCTTTAAGTTGCCTAGTAACATTTATTTATCTGAACATTTAAGTCCCTTACTTTTGTGCATTAATTTGTTTTTAAAGAATTAGCGTTTTCATGCTCAGATTAATTAATTTGACCTCTAAGCCATTTAGCCATGTTCCTATCAGTTTAAAAATATCAATAAATAAACCTCTATCACTTGAAACGTGCACGTCTATGAAATGCTTTGTATTTAAAATGCTATAGGTTATATGGTTGAATTGATGGGCTGTTCAGATTTTTCCCCTAGTTTTGCAATTCTGCTATTTACTTCAAAATGGATATTCACCCTTACATGAAGTTGTCTGCTAACTTTAATGACTTTTCCGAGAATTATGAAGAATTTCCTTCAGAAACTAACACATTTTTCATAGAAAATGGTATTATATCAGAAGTATTTATTCCTATAGGAGCTATGGAAATATTGCATTTACACAGAAAACACACTTAGCTTACCCCGTGCAACGTTGTATTACAGTCCTATCTGATTAGGCTTACTATTTGTCCACTTTGATATTGCCTCAGGAACTGCGGGTTGTAAAGTATGGGAATGACAAGAAATATAAGTTACATACTAGTTGGACACATTAAGTTCAGCATTTTCTCTAAGAAGTGGAAATAACATATAATATTTCCAGATTTTTTGATAGAGGAAATATTTAATGACACTTCACATTATTCTTTTCAGTTTGTCATTCATCCATCTTCCAAAATCAATTTTAAATCTTCTTGCAGCATTTTTGTGAGGGTTTGGGGGGCAGTAATATCTTCCTCAACTGGCATTCAGTTCTCAGAAATCAAGAAGTAAAATATACCTTCAAGTTACATAATATATAAGTACCATTTTACATTTTGAACTTTGAATTATTTCTAAAATGATCTTTATTCACCATGAACTTATTTCAATCCAAATCAGAAGTGGAAAAGCATGTAAGAACCTTAATATTTAAGGCTGAGACTATGAAGCTGAATTGTATTACAATGTTTTTCAAAGGTGCTCTATTGGTATCCAAGAAAGATGTGTGAATCATGAAAACAAGGGCAACAATTGCACCTCATGCTTGTCTGAAGAGTCTCTTGGAATTGAAATTGCTCTAAAAGAAATATATGCTTCCTCTTGATACAAATTCTGGTTTATTAATTGAAGATTTCTAATTAAAAAAAAAAAAAACATCAAACTCCATCATGCTCTTCCAAACAGGAACCTTCTGTCTTCAAAATGAGTAAGAGTTACAGCAGTTGTTTTGATTGCTGAGTGTCCAAGGACTGAATTCTTAAGTCATTTTTATTTAAGCAGTTTCAATAATAAGCCACAGTTCTACCATGACAGAAATGCAGTCCTATGGGAAAACAAGGGTGGTCCAATTTATTCAAGGGTCAGCATCATAAATGTGTTACCATCTGTACCTAGGTGGCTCTACACATATATAGTTGTGGCAAACAGAACCAACCATTGTTTTATTCTCCTCCTCTCCACCCCAGATATTTAGATGTGTTTTTGCAATCTTACTTCAACATAAAAATCATTTGGGGTGTTTGAAAACACACACACACACACACACACACACACACACACACACACACACACAAATATTGCTGGAGACACGCAAACCAAATGAATGAGGTTGAAAAGGGAGAAATCATGCCATGGAGTTAGGATGTTAAACAAGATCTATAAGGATTCTTAAACACACCTCAATTTGAAAAGAATAAATAAAACCAGTGATTCTAAGAACGTAGTCCCTGGACCAGAAGCATTAGCATCATCTGGGAAGTGAGAACTGTCAAATCCTAGGTTCCCTTCCTGAAACTACTGAATCAAAAACTCTAGGGTTAGGGCCTAGACTCCTGTGTTTTAATTAGCCTTCCAAGTGATTCTGATGCATACTAAGATTTGAGAACCACTGATACAGACCAAACTTAAAAAATGGGAACTACACTGAACATGTTGGCTTTCAGTGTAATGGCACCCAAGCTGTTTCTCTAGCAATAGACCTTGAATTAGTTGATAGCCTTTGTTCTCAAGTGATTTTCCAACTCCCTGAACTACATAAGGGTCTTTGTGTTGCTTTAAAATCAGTCAGCCTCCTACAATTAACTTGATTTCTTTGTTCTACTTTATTTATCTCCTAATAGAGATATTGATACTCTTCCCTTTACAGAGTCAAGATACTTCACAAAACGAATTCAGCTCAAGGACCTATGATAAAAGGTTAAAGGAAGATTAAGTAACATTGTTGTAATTACTTATTAAAACTCCAGCATGCATTCATTCATATATTTGTGATTTTGATATCTTCAGTAGTAATCATTAGTTTAAAATTAATTCACTGACACGTTGTGTGTGTTTTTCAACAATGCCACTAAGTTGTTACTTTTTATCATAATAAAAATTTTGCTATTGATAGGCACAGCTTCAAATCATTGGTCTTTCAGCGTCCCCTGACATATTTTGATTGCTTATCCTACAACACACTGTTCAGGGCCATCTGACAGATGGGATATCAGACACTGAAGCCTTTATAGCTTTGCATTGAGGAAGAGAGTTATACTGGAGATTTGTAAAGGATTTGATTTAACGGTTTCTCTATGGATTCATTTATAAATTTAGTTAGGATGAATGTCAAGATCAGTACCAGGGTTCCATCTCAGGGTCAGAAGTTCTTGCTTTTAGATTAATCCTTTTTCTGATTTCACTTCCTCAAAGCAACATTTACTCAGTATGAAAAAAATCTAATAGCACCGAGAATAACTTGTTTTCTTGGTTACAGGAATAGCCAATGTCTAAGTAAGGAAGATCTAGAGTCATTAAAATCATGGCTGCTTTTATGTCACCCAGATGCTAGTACTTTCACTATAGTACTGGCCACAGACTAATTTCCTATCAATTCCAGAGGCCAGAAAACACTTGTTAAAAGATAAACTGAAGCATATTAAGTTTTTAAGAGTTTCTTTGGCCAAAAATCTATTCAAATTGGGCAGAGCCAAACTAGAAGTTTAGAAAACAGGCAGAACGAGGAAATGATTGGGCCGTAGCTTAAACATTTGCTTTATTTGAGAAAACCTAGTTGACTGATTGATTATCCTTAGGTTTTGATTTCTTAACCTTGAAGCACTTACAGGCTTAGGTTTTGGTTTGCTTACGTAGACTGCTAAGGTATTAGAATCACCTCTGTCCAATGGCTTCCTTGTTTAATCAATTTAGCACTCACATAAAGACGTCTTGATGGTTATACTGCTATCACAGTACAGCTGAAAAACCAGACATTAGGAAAAGGGATGCATAGATTCTCTCATAAATGCAGCTTGCACCTGTTAGTTTCAGTTAGGGGTTTTAGTAGATTACTTCCGCATATATGTTGCAGGCTTACTGGGTACCATAACTATATCACAGGAAATTGAGTTGGCAAGTCATCCTTGTGATGACTTCTGCCACTGAATTAAGATTGAGGATACATGATTCAAGTGTGGTGAATTAATCACAGCCTGATAAAATATCTACAGTTAGCTACCTCTAGGTACATTGTGATCGTCTAAAGAAGGGCAAAATTAAGTATTCGACTTAATGAAAAAAATGGCTACACAGGGAGAATCACTTTCCTAAGTATGAGTCCAACCTGAGGGTTCAAATCTTTGATCCACCATTTAAGAATTGGTCGAGTTGGGCAATTTATATAATCTCTAACCTCTTATCCAAGTACAATTATTTAAAAGGAGCATTTCTTTCTAGTAATTTTTTATGATGTCCTTCCACTTTTTCAATACAAGTATACAAAAGAAGTTATATTCCATATCTACATAAAATAAATATTTTAACATTATGTATTAGTTAGAATTACTTATATAAATATCCTGTTAGTTATCCATCTACTTCACATGATTCTATTCACTCTTTTCATCTCAGACAGTTGGGCTTCTTTCTATACTGTTATCTTTCTGTGTAAAGACACTAAATACTTTCTTCATATTCCCTCATTCTTTAATCAGCCCCTGCTCTGGAAGACAGAGTTTTAAATTTCTCCTTGTTGGCTTTTGTTTGAATAATTTCACTCCAGGTTCTAGATGTGGTGATACTGCATTCTAAATTGTTTTAATCATATATATTCAGTGTATGATCTACTATATAGATTTCATTACTTTTTTCTTGTTGATAAAATTTGTCTTGTTTTTTTTAAAGACTGATTCTTACATTTTACACCTGAAATTTGTAAAAATGTCTTAAAATAGTTGTGCAGATTTCTCCCATTCCAAATACTCCCATTCTGGTAAGATGTATAGGATCTGTCAATTCAAATCAGAAAACACAAATTTACATCTATTGGCAAGCAAGGTTGGACTTGAGTGACTTGACTGTCCTATTCTGATTAATAGTACTATTAAGTCTCTTTAGACTTTGAATAATAAAGCAAGAGAAGGTCATTCATTTAAGTGATTAACAGGTGAAAGGAAGTAGCAATTGTGAAGCACCTATTCAAAGAAAGGCAACATGCAACAGGGGTATATAAAGTTGCCTAAAATCCCAGTCCCACTCCAAAGACACAGAAAGCTATAGAGTGATACATAAATAACTGTAATATACTAAGAAGCTGCAGAACACCAATGAAGTGTAAGATATTTTAAGCAGAGACATCTAAGCACAAGTCCCATTTGCATCATTTACTAGTTGTGAGACTTGGCAAGTTACAGAGATTCTGAAATCCTCATTTTCTCATCTAGCGTATGATCATAAATAATAACTGCCAGATTTTCCATAAATTTGGCTATTAATAAAAGGTGTCACCAATGGGAAAAATGTCATGAAAGTTCTATGAACTTGGAAAAAGGCAAATATACAGAAATAGATAAAATTTGAAGAATTAAAATAGCATGTTTCAAACATCTCAAATTCTGGAGAAGACTGAAAAATATCAGTAAATAAAGGTTTGGGAACTATTACAGATTTTTAAAGGTACTAATATTCACTAAAAGCATGCAAAATACTAAATATTGTTTAGTTAAAATTTATATAGTAAATTTGCATAGAAATGCACAGTAATAATAAAGCACCAAGTATCGTGATGGTGGGTACCTCTCAGTAAGAGAGAGGAATTTTAGCATTTATGCATTTTTTCTTAAAGTGAAGGGTAAATAAGTGGATGTTTGTCTTATTATTCTTACCATTTATGCATTATACAAAATATTTAATATTAAAAATAGTAAATTCTAATTTTAAAAATAGGATTGTTAGTGAAAGACAACTATGAATTTCACAATGACAATGAGGGGTATCAAAACCAAGCATGTAAGTATAGTATCGAGATATATATCCTGGTTAGCTGAATGTGCTATTTTTTTTTAAGTTTTCATTTAGATTCCAGTTACTATACAGTGTAATTTAGTTTCAGATGTACAATACAGTGATTGAACACTTCCATACAACACCTGGGGCTCATCACAAGTGCACTCCTTAATCCCCACCACCTATTTCACCCTTCCTGCCACCAGCTCCCCTCTGGTAACCACCTGTCTGTCCTCTACAGTTAAAAATCTCTTTCTTGGTTTGCCTCTCTCTCTTTTTTCCCCACGACAGTTGTTTTGTTTCTTAAATTCCAGATGAGTGAAATCATATGGTATTCATCTTTCTCTGACTGATTGCTAATGATTCTTAATCAATTAAATATATTACTTATTAAAGTATGTATCAATAAGTACCCCAGGAAAGTGAGGCTTTTATAATGTGGGTGAGAAGCTCTGATAGTACTCCTTACTTTCAACATGATTCACGTTGTGCAAAATCTAACATATAGTTAAGGAGGGTGAGGTTCTGCTGAGAGACCTCTTCTGGGATGCAAACTTCTCTCTGAGTCTTTACACGGTGGGAGGGACCAGGAAGCCCTGTGGGATCTCTTGCATAAGAGTACTAATTCCTGGGCCGCTGGGTGGCTCAGTCAGTTAAGCATCTGATCCTTGATTTTGGCTCAGGTCACGATCTCATGGGCGGTTGAGATCAAGCCCCATTTTGGACTCTGTGCTCAGTGTGGAGTCTACTGGAGACTCTCTCCCTCTGCTCCTCCCCCCACTTACACTCTCTCTCTCTCTCTCTCTCTAAGAATAAACAGATAAATCTTAAAAAAAAAACACTAATTCCATTTATAAGGGCTTCACCCTTAAAACATATTCAACCTCCCAAAGGCTCCATCTCCTAACACCATTACATTGGGTGATCACATTAGGATTCCAAAATGTGAATTTTGGGGGGACACAAACATTCATACCATAGCATTCTCTATTGTTCTATAGCACAAGAACACCTTTTAAGAGTGAAAAGAATGCACCAATTGCTCACTGGATTTGGTCGGTAACTGTTCACAGTAATTGTCTGCGAAAGCCAGTTGCCCAATAGCTGATAACATGAGGTCCATGGCTAACTGGAGTTCCACCTTAGAAAATGAGGAGCAATCCCCACTCCCATGGGTAGCTAAGCTTGACATAGCCTCTCCCAGTGACAGAATGGGGACTCTTCATCCTGGTAATTCACTCACTGCAATGCAAAGAAAATGTAAGGGTCATCTTTTTTTTTTTTTAACAATCCTGCCTTGAATCACAAACTCTATGCCCTAAAGGCTCTCAAATCATTGTGACACTTTTCTTCTACAGTGTTTAATCTTAGCTTACAAATATTTGTTCAGCTTCTATTTTATTTATCTTCTGTTGTATTAAATGCTGCATTACATGGACTGAAGTCAGAGTCTAATGTCTAGTTCAGTGTGATGATTGACTGCCTTTTGTTGTACTGATGCATAAAATAAAAGTGTCCAGTATTCAAAAACCACTTCATTCTGTAGAATTCTTTGTTCCACAGAAATATATGTATGTGTTAGAATAAGTTTTCTCTATGGATCAATCATTCTAGCTCTACTATCAGAAATATTTTACATTATTAATATTTATTTAGTTTTAAATTTATAGGATCAAACTATAGATATTACAGAAGCATAACTATAGTACAGAAGACAATATTTTAAAAATTTAAACTTTGTGAATTAAAAGTAAAAATACAGATGACAAAAAAGCATATAGAGGACAGAACAAAGGAGACTGGCAGAAATGAGTAGGAAGAAGCTATAGAGGGGCACTGTTGTTGCAGGATTTTTTTCTCCACCGGTGCCCTCAGTTCTTGGTCACACCACTTCAAAGAATGGAGAGGTAGACCAGACAGAATGGCGGGCAGCAAAGCAAGGTTTATTGAGCAATAGCAAAGTGATAGCACAAAGCTCCCAAGGAAGGAGGGGACCCAAGAGGGTTGCCACCAGAGTTTATCAGTCTAGGGGTTTTTATGGGCTTTGTTGGTGGGCTCTTTTAATCTGATTAGCCCTCCCTGCACCTGTTATCCAATCAGGTTTTGTCACCTGTCATATGGGAAAGGGTGGAGGGCTTTTTCCAGGGTGGTATAAAATGCTTTTAAGGTGGTTTCCATTTAGCGGGGATGGGGGGTTGGGGGGGTGGCCCTAGCCCCTGCCTGCCTGCCTCCCAGCTATCCTTCATCAGCACTACTTTCCTTTACCTAGAATGGTCAAAATACTTAAAAATTTGATTTATCAAGAAATGCAGATTTGGTATAGCATTTAAAGTTTAAATGGCAACCAGCAAAAGGTTCTGCATGAACTGTTTGGTATTAAGAGGGAAGGGAGTTGAGATATTTTGAGAAAATTTTTGATCTTTCATAAGGCTATTCAGAAGAATCTGTCTAAAAATTGCAATTAAAAAAGGAAGGATGAGTTTGAAATTTCCTGTAATGGTGGTATCAAGAGTCCAAAAAAAAAAAAAAAAGAGAGAGAGAGAGAGAGAGAGAGAGAGAGAGATGAAAATAAATGTCTTTTGAATTGAACTAGAGACTTAAGATAAGGCAGTAAAAGTTTTTTACAAAATTGTAACACTTTTATACAGTTAATTTTTTTTTAAATTGTGCACATATTATTATTAGTAGTAGTAGTATTTTAAATTTAGTCACTCTGTAATACAGTGCTAAATTAGGTTCTTGGACCTAAAGTCCAACATGGAGGGAAGGGTTTCCCCCGACCCCAACAAATAATTCTGGCACTATCTGATGTGAGATCCTCAAGTCCAATGGTCAAGAAAGAATTCTTGAGAAGTTTTCAGCACAAAAAAAGAAAAGGTGACTTTATTAAAGCACAGGAACAGGACCTGTAGGTAGAAAAAGCTGCATTATAAGTGTGAGGAGTGATTGATGATATAGGGTTTTCTATCCTATGGAAGGGAAGGTGATATTAGGGCTCCAGGAAATTGAGTCTATAGGTTCCTGGAGGTCTGGCTATTATTAAGATTGTGTTTTTCTTGTAAATAATTAAGACAGTGACAAACTGATGGAGTTTCATGTCCTTCATGACTATCATCTTTATCAGTTGACCATTGGCTTTTTCCTTCCTTTGTTCTTGGGCAGTCATGAGTTCGTGAGGGGGTGGGGTGTGTTGAGAGTCAGTTTGCCTTTTGCCCTCCGCATTCAAATTCTAGTCCCTCTACCCTCCAGGGAAATCATGGCGTGGGACTGAAAGTTCTAACCCTCTACTCACCTGGTTGGTTCTCCCAGCAAGCTGGGGTCAAAAATATATTTTATTAACATAACAAAGGATACCTTTGTTTCTCTCAACACTTAAGAAATTCCAGGGGTTTTAGGAGCTCTGTACCAGAAATGGGAGACTAAATATATTTCTTATAACACTACAAACGTCATTCCAAGAAAATAAATTAAAAATATACTATTTTTTTTTCTTTTAAGCAAAAACCCTCAGCAATTGTGCTACAGTGTGGAACCTTGCGGCAGATTTCAGTGGTTTGCTATGTTCATTCCATTCCCGAGAAATGTTCTGTTATCATTAAATAAACATATGTGGGAAAGAAGAGAATATTTATACACATATTTTTGCATATTTTAAAAGTCAACACTATATATCCTATTGAATATAATGTAAATCTACCAGTTGCATTTTACTTTAAACAATGATTTATTATGTGTTTATAAAATATGGGAAACTAGAAAAATAATCATATTTTATTCTAAAATTAGTGACACTGGCAGAAAGACAGAGGTTTACTATAACTGCAAATAAAATGTGTCCTCATTATGCAAAAGTAAGTTAAGTGTGTCTTGATTTAGAAAATGTGCAAAATTAAACTTAATGTGCTCTTGAATAACAGTGGTCTTCCTTTTCATATCAGAAATAGAATCTTACATTATTCCAGAGACCAGATTATCATATTTTTTTTCTTCCAAATAATTTCTTTGTTGTTGTTGTCCTTTGACATCAATTCATTGAAATACAAAGTAACTATCATTTATGGAGCTCCCACAGTCAAGATGAAATATAGTTGTTTTGCTTTTCATTAGAAATTTCCATAAAAAGTGCCTTTTAAGACAATGAATTAATATGCTTTCTCAATGTGATACTGTCAATTTAGGATCAGAATTTGTTACTTTTAATATTTATATATATATATACATGTATGTATATATATATATTTTTTACTGCAGTATCCATTTTCTAAATACACTATTTTTATGAGTTTCCATTAAAACAGTAATAATGATCCTAAATAGAACACAAGTTTATAGTGTTTGAAAGACATTAACTGTATAGACAGAAGAGAGCACTTTGATTTTAGACTCTTGCTAATTTACTCAAACTGTCAGCTCCTCCTTTCCATAAAGTGGTTCCAGCTTGACCATGAGTAAAAGAAACTGACAGCATGGCCAGTACTTCGTGTCAAAATCACACTTTGTGTCATCACAAAATGGCACTTTTTTCACACTCTTTTTTTGTATTGATTTGGCAAGGAAACACTATAATCTTTGCATGTTTTGTCTCATTTTTTCTGTGTGTCTAAGGTCATACTGAAGCAGAGAATTACACGTTACGTCAATTCTTTGGCAAACATTTTAATGAATTTTTAGTAATTCTTCACATTTTATAGGCATATTAGGAAAGAAACTGGATTGCTACTTAACTAAAAATAAAAACTTGCTAAGGATCACAGATACAGTAAACAAAACTATTTACATAAAATTCCTCAAAAAAACTGCTGTAACAAAATTAAATAATGCCCTTATTTTTGATACACCCAAGATTGTCTCTTCACATCCAACTTTTGGCCCACCTCTCAAATTCTGTCTAACACAATCTTTCCGACTCTGTATTTTCTCCCAGTCTTGGTCTCACCTCTCTTTTGCCCTGGTCTTTGCTATTCCCACTTTGGGTCACCTACTTATTCTCCAAAATCCAACTCTCTTTAATCCTATACAAACTAGCAATGTGTAAACCCTCTCTCAATACACTTGAGCTGCTGTGTACATAAGTACACTGTTTTTATATATGATTAACTGTTACTGTGAAAAGTCACATACTTGTGCAAAGCGATGCCAATAAAAAACCTGACCCCACTTCCATTGTGCTTCTATCCCTTCTGCCATCCCTTTATGAAGCTTTCATCATCGCATGGTTACTGTGCATTTTCCCAACTTTTATCAGGTTAATAAAGTTTCTTAGTCAGTGCCTATAACTTACTCTCAACAAATGGTATTATTTCTTTGTATTTGTTTTACTTAGAAAACTAAATGCACCTAATATATTCTACTTTGATAACTTGTCCACTCACTTTACACATGTATCTATTTGTATTTCTACCCCATTTTTATGTCCTCTCCTCATGTAGCCCAGAATGGTTTTTATTCACACTTTGATCCTTCATTCCACCTTTATTCTTCTCTTCCAGATTTCTATTCTATCAATTACGTCTTTTTCTCTCATAAATTTTCAAACATTTTTTTTCAAACCTTTTAATTATTTACTGGCTCCCTTCCTAATGCCTACAAATAACCTCAAGTCTTTCTCATATTAGAAATCAATAAGCAGCAAAAATATAATATAAAACAAACCTCAGATATTTTGACCTTGGTTTCCGTGTCTCCTACAATATCTTCATTCAAATAGCCATTACACATACTTGTCCTTAATTCTTTTTTCTAATAAACCTTGCCTCCTTCAATCTATTACATTTGCCACTATCTAACTCATTGACAAATCAGTGGTTCTCCTTAAAATCGGAACTTTCTCCTGTATTTGACTGTGTTGTGGTTCACAATCTTAACAATTCTCATTCCTGTGGCTTCGTTGACATGACAGAGCAATATTCTCTTCATTCCTCTCCAGAATGTACGACTCTTCCTTTGCTCTACTACCTCCATCCATCCCTTACATATTTGCTGACCTCCTGGATTACCTTCTCTTTCCTTCTGCTTTTTTAATGTTATGTAATCTCTCTGCTTGATCTCCACCACTTTTGTGTCTGTAAGAAATGTTAAAGAGAGGATTCCCATTATGAATCTGATAAATGTGTTCTAAATCCGAAATAAAACGTTTCAATGATTTCACATTATAACCTGCAGTGCTTTGTGGTTAAGATACCCCTTCAAGAATGAAAAGGCTAATTGTGGTCAGCAACATTCTAAGCTGACCCCTAAGATACTTCCTTTCTTCTGGTGTAAACACCCTGTATAATTCCACTAACTTTGGATGGAACCTATAAAGATGAGATATTGTTTCATAACTCATCATATTATGTTATGTGGCAAAAAAGGAGATTATTTTGGGTCTAATCTAATCAAGTAAGACCTTTAAAAGTAAAATATTTTCTCCAGCTGCTCATACAGCAAAATTCAGATAAACATACTCCTACTGCCCTGGAAGAATGCAATAGCTATTCACGAACTATCTATGGGACCATGGGGGAGGGAGTGCAGGTGGATTCTAAGAGCTGAAAACAGCTTTTGGCTGACAGCTGGAAAGAAAGTAGGAGGCCCAGTCATGTTACTATAAGAAACCGAATTCTGCCAACCACGTGAATGAGCTTGAAAGAGGATCCCAAATTCTAGATGAGAACACAGCTTGATCAACATCTTGACTGCAGTCTGTGAGACTCTGAAGAGAGGCTCCAGATAAGCCATGCCCAGACTCCTGAACCACAGAAACTGTGGGATAATATGTGTTGATACAACTTCTTAAGTTGTGGTAATTTGTTACACAGCAATAGAAAATGAATAAACTAATGAATCTGTTCTGCTATTTTATTCTATTCAACCAGTCTGTGTCTTCTTCTCTAAGGCACTCTGTCCAGTAGAATTTTCTGTAATGATGGTAAGTTCCATATATGAGGGATCTAATAGAGTACTACCAGCCACAAATGGCTATTGAGCATTTGAAGTATAGCCAGTGGAACTGAGAAATTGAATTTTTAAATTTTATTTTTGGATAAATTCAAATAGCCACATATGTCTAGTGACTACTCTATTGGACAGAACAGTTAAGGTGTGATGCTGATATATTTATCCCTTCCTTTCCCCACATGCTGAAAATATATACTTTCTTTCCATCATTATTAATCTCAAAGAAGGGAGCTCCATTCTCAGGAATTTGCTGTATCAAAGAACACAGAGCTATCAGGGGTGAGAGCAAGAAAGGAAGATTGGCATCCCATACCCTGTTTCTTATGGAACATCTTAGCTGAGCTGACTTTTCTGTCCATTTGAGTAGAGAGAGTAAACAATGAAGGACTCATGTTAGAATGGAGAAGACATGAATCAGTAAAGCTCATATTCCTACATTTTCACCCACCAAGGAATTTATTTTGGGCCAAAGGAAAAGTAACTGTAACTGAAGTATATTATTGAAAGCCCACTCAACAGAAGGACTTGTCAGCAATGATATCCCTAAGCGCAAGAAGCTGCAGTGTGTACCACCAGTAAATGCTTCACACATCCAGAACACCATGGTGCAGCTCTGAATTGGATAATATCATTCAGAATGAACTGTTCTGTGATTGGGGATCTTTGTCACTAGGAGAGCGTATAGAGCAGGGCAAAGTACAAATCAATAGGAAAGAAGAAGGCATTCAAATTAGCTTGGAGAGGGGGATGTCTGGTCATTTTTGTGGTATGATCAGTGTTGTTGCATTTATCTGTGCTCAGTCATGATTACAGAGGGGTCTTGTTTTTGTCTCACTCCATCACTGTCACAGAATGACCTTGTCTGATATTGGTGTTCTGTGAAATGGTTTTGTTCAGCAGAGGAATTCTATGGCCTAGCTGTTACTGCATGGTCAGCTCTCAGTTGACAGCTGAGGGCTACTTCTTTTCCTTCTCAAAGGCAGTAATTGGATAAAAATAAAAACTTTGAGTTTGTACATCACTGATTTCAGAAGGGTCAATAAACTGATGATGTGCTGACAATACACATTTTTCATTTCTACCCAGGCCTCTCACCCAAACTTCTGATTCATGCCCACAGCTGTGTCCTTCAAATCTTCAATTAGATGTCCCACTGCACTTTCAAATCAGCATGTCCAAAAATGTTCTCAGGATCTATGCCTCAAACCTATTTCTCTTCCTGAATTATCTGTCTCTGCTATAGGTACCAATTTATGTTAAGCAAGAATCTCATGTCACATTCTTTATAAAAAAATCACTCAACCTATCACATTATTCACCAGTTCAGCCAATTTCAATTCCTATGGACTTTGCAACCTACCATACCTTTTTAGAACTAATCCTTATTCCATGGTTCATGGATAGGAAGAATCAATATTGTCAAGATGTCAGTTCTTCCCAACTTGATCTATGGATTCAATGCATCCCAAACAAAATCCCAGCAAGTTATTTGTGGATATTAACAAACTGATTCTAAAGTTTATATGAAGAGGCAAAAGACTCAGAAGGAGCCCACTCAATCCTGAAGGAGAAGAATAGTTAGAGGACTGACAACACTCAACTTCAAGACTTACCATAAAGGCAGTGTACCACTTCAAGGCAGTGTTGTCTTGGTGAAAGAACAGATGAATAGATCATTGGAACACAATAGAAAGCCTAGAAATAAACCCACATAAGTATACTCAACTCATCTTTGACAAATGAGCAAAGGCAATACAATGGAGCAGACAGTCTCTTCAACAAATCGTACTGGAACAACTAGATATTCACATGCAATCATCATCATCATCATCATCATCATCATCATCATCATCTAGATATAGACCTTACACCCTTCAATTAACTAAAAATGGATCACATACCTAAATGTAAAATGCAAAATTATAAAACACCTAGAAGATAATATTGGAGAAAAGCTAGATGACCTTGAATATGGCAATGACTCATTAGATACAACAGCAAAATCTCAATCCAATAGAGAAATAATTGACAAGCTAGACTCTACTAAAATTAAAAACTTCTGCTCTGTGAAAGAGAATGTCAAGAGAATGAAAAGATAAGCCACAGACTATGAGAAAATATTTGCAAAAGACACATCTGATAAAGGACTGTTATCTAAAATATACAAAACACTCTTAATATTCAACAATAAGAAAACAACTCAATTACAAAATGGGGCAGAGACCTTAACAGAAACCTCACCAAAGAAGAGAGGCAGATGGAAAATAAGCATATGAAAAGATGTTTTGCATCATATGTTATCATAGAAATTCAAATTAAAACAATGAGATACTATTGTACACCTCTTAGAATGGCCAAAATCTGGAACACTGACAACACCAAATACGAAC
The DNA here is from genome assembly GCF_037043125.1 of Eumetopias jubatus. Classification (NCBI taxonomy): domain Eukaryota; kingdom Metazoa; phylum Chordata; class Mammalia; order Carnivora; family Otariidae; genus Eumetopias; species Eumetopias jubatus. Next base: position 22,163,172 of record NW_028274818.1, on the reverse strand, counting down.
AAATACGTGGAGAAGAGAAACTCTCATACAGTGCTCGTGATGATACAAAATAGAACAGCCACATTGGAAGATATTTTGGCAGTTTCTTATAAAACTAAATATGCTTTTATCCTATGATCCAGCGATCATGTACCTTGGTATTTACCCAAAGGAGGTGAAGACTTATGTGCACACAGAAATCTGCACACTGATGTTTATAGTAGCTTTAGGCATAATTGCTAAAACTTGGAAGTCACCAGAATGTCCTTCAGTAAGTGAATGGATAAATAAATTGTAATATATTCAGACAATGGAATATCATTCATTGCTAAAAAGAAATGAGGTATCAAGGCAGGAGAAGACACAGAGAACCTTAAATGCATATTATAAGGGAAAGAATCAATCTGAAAAGGCTATATACTGTATGGTTCCAACTATATGACATTCTGGAAAAGGCAAAACTATGGAGGCAGTAAAAAGATCAGTGGTTGCCAGAGGTTGGGGGAAGGTTGGGATAAATAGGCAGAGCACAGTGGATTTTTAGGGCAGTGAAAATACTCGGTATAATGTTATAATGATGGATACATGTCATTAAACCCACAGAATGTACATCAATAGTGAACCCTAATGTAAACTGTAGACTTTGGGTGAAAATGTGTCACTATAGATTCATCAACTGTAAGAAACATTACCACTCTGGTGGAGAATTTGACTAATGGGGTAGGCTACACACGTATAAAGGAAGGGGACATGCTGGAAATCATTCTACCTTCCCTTCAATTTTACTGTGTGCCTAAAACTGCTCTACAAAACCTATTCCTGAGATATATGCAGGAAAATGGTATTTGAATACACATCTGCATTTGGAAGAGAAGGGCAGGTGTACTAGGCAAGATCTGTTACTGGGATAGAGGGGATTCCAATGACCGCTGACTTGGGCTCCCACGTTCCCTGACAGTCTTGACAAAGCTACTTTAGAATCTGCAGCCGTCTAGATCCCTTCTACCCAGCCTTCAGTCCCCCTTCCCTTCAGAGCATGTCAGACTGACATCAGAATCTGAAGACTTCCCATCTTTTTCTGGATCCCTCAGCATTTTCTCTCAACAGGCATCTTCCCTGCGGGGGAATATCTTCGCACATTTGGTCCCCTTTTGGTGTCTGCTGTGTGGAGGATGTGGACTAACAATGGGGATGTATATATCATCTTCACAGATTTGTTCTTGGCATTGTAATGAGACAATATGTGAACCGACTGACATAGTGCCTTGCATTTACAGGACATACATAAATGTAGCCATTAATAATAACTGCAGTTGTAGTAACAGTCATTTTAACACTTTCTTGGTTGAGATCTGTTTCTAGGACATTCCAATAAACTAATCCTTCCGCCTTTTGTCTTATTTCCCTCAAAGTTATCCTCCACAATAACTTCTAAGATGATCTGTCTAAATAGACCATTTACCCATGCTACTGAGTGCCTTAGCAGCTGTTAGTAATTTTCATAGTTTCTATATTGCATGAAATCGTAACAGAGAATTTGGATTGTGCCTAATATTTTACTTGGGGAATAAAAAACAAGCCCTATCAGCACACAGGCTATAATCCATGATCCTTCATGGATTGAAGGCGTCCTAAAAGAGGCGTCATAAAAGGTGCCTCTTTCTGACCACAAATCATCTTGGCCCCATTTCCTGCCACCCTCAAATCATACGTAAGCAATACCACTTAAGCAAGTAACCACCCTGCAGCACATGCTTTCTCTAGACTCCTTAACTTTTCTTAAGGTTTCACTCTTGTCGAATAAGTTCTATTCAACCTCTCAAGCCATAGCTCTATTAGTCAGCTTTTCTTAGTGGCCATGGTTGGGATCTTCTCACACAACAAACTATATAAATAATATCTCTAACATTGCATTCAGTGTTTTCTACTGTTTTCCTTTACAAGCCCAGTTTGTTGACAAGGATGTCAGATCTTTGAAGATACATATTTAACATATCCATCATATTTCTTGGCATTTTCCTTGCCTGCCGCGGAGTCCATTTCCAAGTGTGGTAGTTCAACACGTAAGTAGAAAGGCACCTAGTTTTACATTTACCCAATTTTATACAAATACAAAATTTAATGAGTTTTGAGTAATGAGTACATAAAATTGTACTTTGAGATAACACAAAATCAAAACACACCTCCTCCTTTAAAAAAAATTTCCTACTTTTCCAATGACTCATATTCCTAAGCAATTTAATATCATTGCATCTTTTGGGAATTTCAAAATTCTCGTTTTATGGGTTGACTGAGTTCATCTGTTTCTATATGTATTTCTACCTTCATGTTTAATTTTCTTGGCATGAACATGAATATGTAACAAAGAACCATCCGAACATGCCTCATTTGTATTATTATTATTTTTTATAATGGTATTTTTCTTTTGAGACTAGGGTACTAGGGGTAATGTTTTTAACAGTGTGAACAAAAGTTCATAGGATAGCATGAGTCTATTAAAACAAATATTTATCAGAATGAAGATAAGTCAGTTCACACTCATTTATTTTTTAGCCTTAACAGAAGTAACTGACAATCAAATATAACTATTTTTATTCATATAAATATTTAGTTCATAGTTATCATTAGTTTTCATAGAAACATTCCTAGGAAGAGTTGCCAAATGACAAAAAAAAAAAGAAAGGAAAAACAAACAAAACCTAAACAAGAATTCTTATGAAGTAAGAGAATGTTATCTATAACCTGTGACCCCTAATTTTTTCCAGACAATTTGAAAAGTCTTGGAGAACATGAATTCCCTAATTAATGTTCCTTAATAAAAAAGCATCAGAGTAGAGGAAATGACATTCTATAAACTAAAAATTTCAGGGAATACATAATGCCAGTAACAACGATGATCATGTGAAGGCCTTATTTTCTAAGCATAGAGCACCCCAAGTCTTCATCTTTGATCTACCATTATAATGAATGATGTATTTGTACTGATGTATTGGTTTATATACTGCATTCAGTTCATCTTCTTATTAAAAGCACTCAATTTGGAAGATGTTTTGGAGAGAGAAAATGTCAGTTTGGACCATACATTAGAAGGAATATAATTAATTCGTAAGAATCAAAATTTTATCTTGTGTATATTATATGAATAGCAACTAGATAAATAACCATACCAAAAATTTTTGAAGGTCAGCCTCTTTTTCAGGAAAAGAGTGAGTTAATTCAAAATTACCTAAAATATAATCATGATTCATTTCTTATCTGTGCCTTTATCAGATAAGCAAAAATACTTTTTTTCTGAATGGAACTATCTATGCAAATTTTATATATTTCCTGAGTCCAAAATGACCTAAATATTAAGACTAAGAATTTGTCTGTTCTGAACTCTGATGCTATGTGATCATGCATATTATTTACAAAAGCCAGCTTTTTCATGGCATTTTTTAGATATATATTATATTCTGGAAATGAAATGTTGCTCATCTAATGGATTTTTTGAGTGACTAGGAAGGTTCTATTTCAGGGCAATCATTTTTACACATTATATTATCAAATAAAATTATACTGTAAGTTTCTATAGGACAATGATGATATATTTATAGCTTTGAAAAACTCTCCAGCCTCTAGCCAAGATCTAGCTAAAAACAAAACAAACAGAAATCTCCAAATAGCTCTTGTGGTCCCACACTAAAATAATAAAGGAAAACCATTTTTAATGTTACTACATTATTCAAGGTATTCAACATAAACATATCAATATGCATTTAAATTCCAATGTGCATTGAAACCTTATGATTTTTATATTTTTAAAATAAAATGTAGATAATGTACACACTAATATGTTCTGAGCCAAAAGATAAGGTATTAAAATAATTTATATATTAAAATAGAATAAATAATTCTATATTATCAAAAATATCTGTAAATATCATAAAATTAGGAGTGGTTCTTTTCCAAGTCTCAGAAAGAGTCCTAGTATTAAATTTTTAGCACATATATAATCTCACTGAATACTTTCAGGAAAAATATGTAATTTATACATATGAATAAATATTTATGAATACATTCTCTGTGCTACAGTAAATAGCCAAAGATTATGCCCAACATGATTTGGCCTGTCAGAAACCTCAGGACATATTAACTTAAGTTTCCATAAAAAGGAATGTATTTTGGTAGCTTATACTCATAAAGTTATTTTTTAAATTCATAAAATAATACAGAATCCCCTTCATGTAGTCAGTGCAGTTATTGCCAACAAACTATTTCAAAAATTGTTGAATATAGGATCTTACTTGATATGATTTAAATATTGGTTGTGAATAAAGTTGTCAAATCTTTCTTGTTTTGAGCATCAGAAGTGTTTGCTCTAAGACACAGACTACTTTTTTCTTCCAAAAAAATTGTTTAGACAATCAGTGCTACTGTTATTGAGAGCCATTGATTAAAAAGTACAGTAAACATAATTCTCTATTTGAGAATTTAAATATTCAAAACATTCCACATATATTACTGAAGTATGAAATAGTGAATTTCTTACCTTTCCTTCTATCATGTGCTGATCCAAAATTTAATTAGATTTCTAAAATAGAAAATAAGGGGAAAACATCAATACTAATCAAGTGAAAAATCAAAATGTACTCTAAGCTGCAAACAAGTTTTGCACATAATAACCATTATTAAATATAAGATTTCCAATTCAATGAATTATTTTTCCTTTAATTTCTTCCTAACTATCCAAGACTCTGATATATATAAATAATAGAAATTTCAAATAAGCAATTCTATGAGAGTGTATAATAAATGTTTGGCATAACCTACCACTCAGGTAAATATTGAACAGTAAGATTTTGGACTTTTCATTAAATTCATGGTCAAAGATATTTTGTAAGCATAAATGTTAGATAGATATACTATATAAATAACATACACGCATACATACATACATAGCTAGACCGATTTTGCTTTTGATAATAACCATCTAGACAATTAAAAAAAAAAAACCTTTTTGGTAACAAACTAGAAAATTTGTAACAGGATTCAAAAATATGTATCTCAAGTTCTAATCTAGAAGTTTGAAGAAACCCAGAAATATGAAAAAAGATTTGTAATGTTTTTCTCCCAGGATTCTCTAACAGTTCAGAAAGAGAGCTGACAGAGTAAGAATCAGAGGAGAGAGTTTGAGAGATGGATAGCCCCAAGGGATTAGATTCTAAGAGGAGCAAAGTTGAGGTTCATGAGTTGAGAAAAATATATATTAATGGCTTGATAATCTTCCTACCCAGGCTTTGAGTTTAGACTCCAGCAAACAACGCTATTGCTAAAGGGTTAACCGAAATCCGACATGTCCATACAGGAAGTAAGTCCAGCTTTGAATCATTTCAATCTGTATAATTGGATTAAAGTGACCCAGCTTTATCAGAATAAGAAATAAATCTTCTGTTGAGGGAGATAACACCATTCTACACCTCCATTTTTTCATAAGAGTTGACATTTGGTCGAAAGAAAAGCATGCATATATGAAAACAAGATAAGATTATACAAACATAAGAGAAATAACAGAATAGAAATGGATCCATTGAGAGTCAAAAAATGAAGCGTTGAAATACAGACTTTAAAATAGCTATGCCCACTATAAAAGACAGTATTGTAATCTAGGTCAAGGAATAGAAAGCAAACCAATCTGAAGAAAAACATAAATACAAATAGGGAAACTGAAAAATACAATAACTGAAATTAGTGGCTCAATGGGTGAGTTTAACAGCCAACTAGACACAGTTAAATAAAATTGTTAAGCTGGTAATTAGGTGGAAGAACATAACCAGAATGAACTACAGAGAGACAAAAATAATATAAAAAATGTAAAAATGAAAATAAGAGATCAAGGGGATGTACTGCAAGCATCTCAGAAAGAATTGTAGTACCAGATGGAGAGGAATGAAGTGGGACATAAGCAGTATTTGAAAAGATGTCTTCTAATTTTCCAAAACTGATACAAGAAATCAAACAACAGAAAATCTTATGACTATTTTGAAGCCAAAAATCTACTTCCTTGAAATTTATAATCAATATCTGCCTTCTGGGTCCTCCTCAAATAGATCCTATCATGACACAAATGGAATGCAAAACCCCAACCACTGTTTAAGAGGTGGTGTGAGGTTTGGGGATTAGACTACCAAGTAGTCAAAGACTGGTGGCATCCTTTCTGTGTGTCTAGTAAATATATTTATTTGAACCTAATGTGTTCAATATTCACCTCTGAAAAGACTTTGTGGTCATTTCTCTTCATTGTGACTTTAAAAATTGTTAAAATCAGTCCAATGGACTAAAGTGGCTCTGACTGACCGTACAGCTGTGAGGGACAATGAAGAGTCTAAGTAGGAATCTTAATGAAAAAGAGGAACACTTGGTGCCTGTATTTGTTTTTTATTGCTGGAACAAATTTAGCATCTTAAAACAATACACATGTATCACCTCAGTTCCTGTGGGTCAGCAATCCGTCCCAGTGTAACTGGTCCTCTGTTCTCAGGGCTATATAGGCTAAAATCAAGGTAACAGTCTGTTATATTCTCATTTGGCTCTAGAGAAAGATGGACTTCTAAGCTCGTTCAGGTTGGTGGAATTCATTTCTGCAGGTGTAGGACCCAGGTCCCTATAGGTTTGCTAGCTTTGGTTCGTGGACTACTCTCAGCTACTCACGCTACTCTCACATCTTTGCCATGTGGACTCCTCCATCTCAACAAGGAAAACCTTCCCTGTGTTGGAACCTTCTTATATTTCAAATCTTTTGTGATTTCCCTTTCTGTAACCAGCAAAGGAAAATCCACTGCTTTTAAACAGCTCTTGTGAATTAGTTCCGACCCACCCAGATTATCTTCCAAAATCAACTGTGGCATATAACATAACCTGATCACACAAATAATATACCCCATCATACTCCCAGCCCTGGAACTTACAAAGGAGTATGGAGTTTTGAGGGATATCCTAGAATTCAGCCTACCCGAGTGCAGAAATGCTTTTACTAATAGCATTCTTACACTTTGATAGAATCCTAACCCAACTGAGACATACTGTCCACACATTCCTGAAAGCACCTAACACCTAAAACAGCGATCTAATCAGCTCCTAACTCAGCATCCCACCTGGACCTCCACATTCACCACTCAGCCCAGAAAGCAACGTAGACTTACGGGTGTCAAAAGTGACACTTGGTATATGTTGAAATCACTCTATAGGGACTCTGGCTTCTAGATAATACTCTGATTTCTCTTTCTTAGATAACAGATGACAAATGGCACAAGTTAACAGGAGCAATGGTTCTTTGAACTTAGGCAAGTAGCCCCAGGTTCACTGAAAATATCTGGGTAAAGGAAAACTGAGAAAAAGATGTATGATCATATAATAATGACCTGAAGAGAAAAAAAAAAAGATCAAAAGTGGCACTAATTTATATTCACAGGTTGGGGAACACGAAGACACCTGTAGCACCTGTCCAACACTGGCTACCACATGGAACTCGACAACATGTAATGTGGGATCCAGAAACTGGCAGTACATAGCATCCCTTCCCTTTTCAAACACATGCCAAATTAAAGGGTAGAGTAGAAAAAAAAAATAAGGAAAGGATTCTAATACACACTCACAAAAAAACCCCACATTTTCTTCAGAAATACATTATATCATAGTGCTTATAGCTGTAATTCCCATAAAAGATAATTTGAAACACATTTTTCTTTCTGACTTTAACCTAGCTTTATAACAATGGGCACATTTCTTAAGTAGAGGTGTGGTATACACCCTATATGTAGACTAATCTTGTTTAAATCCAATGATATTAAATATTCTCTCTGTCTAGAAATTATTGCTGGCTTTTATATAAATCATACTAAGTCCTACTATATCTTACATAAGTGCTTATCACTTTTAAAATATATCATGTTTGACTTTTTCCTCTTTATCTTTATTGCATGAGTGCCTAGACTACTAAAAATATTGCCTTTGGTAACTTGGAATATAAAATATTATGTAGGCTTTGCTTGGAAAACAGAAGCATGCTACTCTATTTTGATTCATAAACATGTTCAATGTCACGACATTAAGAATTGGAAATTCATGGTTAAGGTTGATCAAAAAAATTATTTTCATACATTAGGACTTAGAAACAGAATCAACTTTTTGTGACATCTAAGAGATCCAAATTTGATTATCATTTTTCTGCAGCATAGCATGCAAGTCTAGCTTTCATCTGATTTATTGTACGTCGGATCCAATAGACAATATACTGATACCACTTGTCTCATTCTATCAAACTAAACATTGCACTGCACAGAATCTGCACACAAGAATATTTTATTACAGTGACTAACTGAAATCTCTGTTTTAATATAATCAAAAGTGACACTTGGTATATGTTGGTAGCATTAATTACAATACTTTATAGAAATGTATTTTAGTAGTTTGGAGAAAAAAATGACATGCAAGAAAAATATTTCACCAATTTCCTAATTATTTAAATTGCAATCTTTGAAGCTAGATTTCAAACAGCATAATCATCAGATGTTTTATGCATGGCTATTGAATGCTACGAGGCACACTGGAATAGCTAATCACAAAAGTTAAAGATGTTTTATAGCAAAGTCAGTACACATTAAGACATATAAATCACAAAATACTTTATGTATGTGTTGTGAAAGCACCCAATAAATTATCACAGTAGTTTATGAGAAACCAAAGGACCCCTGAAGACAGCCTTTAGCTGACTAGTAACAATAACTGAATTTTGTTAAACAAATCACAAAAGATAAAAAGTAAAATAACATACAAAAAAATAACTTCAGGAACAAAAAAGAGAAGTGCTTAACTGCTTTTTGAGTCTTTTGTCTTTGGTATCCTTGACAAAGCCAAGAACCGCCCCAAGATAAAAAACATGGTATAAAAGAAAATGAACTCCAGGTCAAGGCTAAAAGTTTTTAGAAAAGTTAAGAGATACGATAACACGCACATACAAAAATATATTTATGTCAGGAAAATCCAAAAGATAAAATGTGAAATATCCATAAAATAATTATTTCTAAACCCCTAACCTACCCTAAAATTTTCTCAACAGAATAAGATCAAACCCAACACTTAAATGTCAAACCGTTAAAGTATAAATATTTGAAAAACATAGGTTTGGATCTTGAAGATTAATATTCTTAAAGTGTTACACATTATTTAATCTTAGTTGTGAATTATATTTACATTAGGTGGATGATATAGAGAAATTTTATTTTCCTTAATTGCCAAAGTAAGAAAGACAATGGTCTCTTAGCTCAATATCTCCAGTAAAAAAAAAAAAAAAAAAAAAAAAAAATTAAAAAGGTCAATACTTTAAAGTGGCATTTACTAAATGGCCCCTTAATTGATTCAAAATAATACTCAACAAATATTGTCACTTTTAAATTGCCTAACTTTAGAGAATTGGGCCTACTGCATATATAGAATGGAACAGACCTAAAATTAACTTATTAACCACCCCAATTCTCTAAGGAAGAGAGGCTAAGCAATCAAAAATTCTAGGATAAAACGGTGTCTGTAAACATGTAAATGAAATTGAAATTTTCAAAGTTTCAGAGAGTGTTTTGGTATGTAGAATGGTCCTCACTGAAACGAAGAGGTTTGCAGTCTAACATAATTATATTTGTGAAGCTTCAGAGCATCCTGCTTTTAATGTATGTGAAATGACAACAGTCTAGAAATGAATTTCAATAAAGAGCATAGATTTTTAAATAACTCTAAATTTCCTGTCAGCTAATACCTACGATCTATAGTTAATTGAGAAGTTACAAAGATTTAAAGTTGTTCATAAAATGTTATGAATTGAATATCGAATCAATAACCTTCATGGCATCCTTGATTATACACTTCCTGACTTTCTTGTTCATCACTCTTCATAAAGGGGAAACTTTATTCACAGTCCACTTCCACCTCAATTAGAGTGAAGAGAACAATCATCACCTTATAATTATGTATACATTAATGAGGCCAAAGGGTCTGCAAACACTTATACCACAACCCTGACACCTCTGATTCCCTCTTTAAAGTTAAAAGTCCTACAATATCTGCCAGTATTTTCTTGAATTATTTTAACACTGAAAAATAGAAACACATATACCATTCCTGCATTATATTTTATGTAAAATTTTGATGAATTAGAATGTGGAGTGAGTACATCTAATTGACAAAAACTCAGGAAAGAAGCCTGCTTTGTAAGATAGGAATATGAATGACTCTCACTACATATTTGAAGAGTAAAAAATGCTACATAAAAATCAGAGCATACCTCACTCCTAGAATTAACTGGTTTTATAATGTCATAATGTTCAGCTCTGGACTTCCTTTTTAAAAAAGCAAATAGAAAGGACTACCCCAAGAAAGAATACATCTTACAGCAGCAGTAACATGGGATATAACAATCAGGTCCCTGTTGCAAATAGAGTGTGATAATATATTAGCATCTAATTGGATTTGAGGATCTCATTCAGATTACGAATTAAGAGTTCAAGCAGGAGAACTCAAATCATTTCTTTTCCACAAACACTTGTTGTATATTGCCTATGTGCAGGGCTCTTTTCTAAGCTCTTGGGTCACTAGTTCATATTAGTGAACAACACAAAGATTTCCACCCTGGTGTAACTTACAGGACAGAGTGGAAAGCAAAAACAAATGCTAGAAAAAATAGCTACACTATCATATGGCAGTAAATGTTAAGGAAGGAAAATGCCCACAACAAATACAAACAAGAAAGACTATATACATGAGACATGTGAGACCATCACTATTTTGCTTAAAAAAGAGAGTAAATATGAAGAGAGGGGAAAGTACTGTATGTTAAAATGTTAATATCCTAATCTTAGCATTATTATGTTTACTACCATTATTTGGAAATGAGTGTTTAGTCGTGGTTGGAAGAGTACATAAGATTTTTACTTTAAGGATAAACAGAATTTTAAGAAGGGAATGAGAAGAAATGAGGGCATTTTTGTAGAGTGATAGCCAAAAATAACAGTTCAGTGTATTCAAGGAATAGTGCGGGTTGACTTATTTATGGAATGCAGTCTATGCACACAATGGGAGCAAACCTGGAATGGCATGCTAGATTAATGGATTACTTAATTGAATTTGGAAACAAACAAATATAGAACTAAAACTGAAGTGTTAATACAAAATCCCATTTGTTAAAAACTTACATAATATAATTCATCTGTTCATTCACTGAACAAATCTTTATTGAATGCATACCACTTGTCAGAATCTGCGCTGGGCATACTCTATAGGTGAAGTAGATATCCTCTTAGATTTATGATATACATACCTTGGATACCGTGACCTTTATTTTAACAAGAAAAACGATAGCTAATATATACAGTGGATTTGGATACCAGCAGGTGGATGCCACAGTTCCTGCCTGTAACCATTCTGTACATTGTCTCCAAATGTGACATTCTTACCAAACATTGGTAACACCTCTGCGTATTTAGAATATGAAGTGACTGTTTATCTTCAGTTCAATTATCTTTCCACCCTGAGATCTACTCTATCATTTCCTGAGCCCCTCTGACTTAAGAATCGTCTGCCTTTTTTCTGCCTAAGAAGCATTTTGCCGGCTGCAGCAACAGATCTTTTTTGGTGTTTTGCTCAATGTCCATTTATTGTGATTAAAAACCATAAATCTGACTTCAATAAAATGAAGAGCTCCTCTTTCCTGATGCATCTCCCTTTTGAATTCTTTAATATGCTTAACTCTTTGTACTACACATTTTAACCTGAACTGAGTATTAAGCAGTTTCAGTGTCTACTTTCTGTGGGAAGGGTACTGTTCACTTTCCAACATTCCTGCCTCAGTAACATCTTCTGATCTAACACTTCAAGCTGTCCGTCTGGCTAGTGAAATGTGAATTAAAAGCATTCTTCCTGTGACCCCCTGCAGCTGCTTTCTCTTGTATTGGTTACAGAGGCCCAGATACAAAAGTAGAAAGATACTTTTATTCCAATCAATTTTCCTCAAGAATATTTGCACATATGTACTCATCATTTGTAGCTAACTCAAGTGCAACTTAAATAAAACATGGACATCAATTTTGGCATCATAAGAAATCATGCGACATTGAGTAATAAAAACAAATAATTTATAAACAGCAACGGGATGTTACATATTCCTTCCTTTAAATAGTAGTAGCAGCTTTCAAATTCAAGTCAAGTCTCCAGGAAATAGAAGTCACCACTGTGTTGTATAAGCTTGTTATATTTTACTGGTTTAAATTGAAGAACAGATACTTAAAATTGAAAAAGTGTTTTTTATTTGTATTTCCCCCCAAAATTATTACATAGTCTTATAGCAAAAATATCTTATTCTTTAAGGAATTACAAAACTATTTGGTATTTTCAAATGCTAAACTGAAATTCCATCCATTTTGAACAAGAAAATTCTCCTCATATAACATTAATTCCATTCTAGTACCTGATTAAATGATTCATTTATGATTTGAAATCTTACATAATGAAACTATTGCTTCCAAAAATCAGCACTCTGTCAAATGTAAAACAAAGTTGAGCAGGGAGGGAAGTCCTCTCAACTGGCATTATTGAATTTTAAAGAATTTCCAAATGAAGGAAAATAGCACAGCCTTCAAAGTCCAATAATGTCAATCTCCATAATAGCAGAAACTTTGCCTTTTCAAGTTACAAAAATACAATTAATCATGTTAGACATCAGAAAGCAAATCTGAAGCTGCTTTTGATGATCTATCTTTGTGTGACAAAAAGTAACTGTTGTGCATTACCCAGTTGATTAATTCAGGTGCTAATTTATTTTGTATGTCATGTGCATGCAAAATTTCTTTGGGGGTTGATGGATTTCAAATAATGGCTTTTAAATATAATATAAGAGTACTATCCTTGCTCAAAAATTATTGGTGCCATAGACACAAACATGCTGTAAATTTATGTTAAAATCCTAAAGTAAATAATCTATTTCATTAACATTTATATTAGATCAGTTTATATTGCTTTAATATAATCTGTTTGGTATACCCGGCTGTCTAGTTGTAGGTACACTATCACAAACTTCATCAAGTTCATTCACAGCATGGTACCTGAGTCCAGGGCCTAATATTTTTTGTTGATCATACTAGATACCTGAAGTTTAAGTACCATGAGATTGCCTAAATATAAAGGAAATAAATCAGTAAAGAAGTAGTATGAGTAAAAGTTCAATATTCAGAAATTGTCTAATTTTTTTTAAGATTTATTTATTTTAGAGAGAGAGAGAGAGCATGCACACAAGCAGGGCATGAGTTGGGGGACGGGCATAGGGAGAGAATCTTCAAGCCGATTCCCCACTGAGAGTGGTGCCTGACATGACTATGAGATCATGACCAGAGCTGAAACCAAGAGTTGGATGCTTAACCTACCCGGCACCTCCAGAAATTGTCTTTAAAATGTTTGAAATCCTTTTAGGCTGTGCTATCAATCCCTCTAATAAGACTTCTAACCAAACTGGGTTACTTGTCCTTTCTATGTGCTTATATACTACATGAATTCCTCTTATAACATTTAACAGTATTGTAACTACCTTTTTAATGCCTGCCTTTTCCATAAGATAACAAAAATATTTGAGTTCTGTGCCCTATTTTTCTTGGACACAGTTAAAGCCTCAACTTCAATGGTCCTTCTTTAGGATTCCTTTCCTGACTTCCTTGAGTAGGATGTATTAGCTGTTAATCACTCTTTAAGAGTAGCCTATGCACTTTTTAAGTACATATTGCAATTAAATACTGATTTGTTTTCTTTATGGTCTATCATTCTATGCTCCCTGAGATCAGAATTGCATTTATGTTCTTCACTACTTTATTCTCAGCACCTAACATGATGCCTGGAACAGTGAGTGCTCAACAAATATCTGTGTCATCAGTCATTATGCACTCAATAAATGCTAACTAATTCTATCAATAACTTTAAAACTTTTTTTTCCTACATGAAACCCTTTATTTCAATAAAATCATATGTATCATTATAAATTATATTTATAAAAACTAAATATATATGTGTGTATACACACACACGTGTGTGTTGTATATGTATGAATGTAAAAGAAATCATAAGTCAGTAAAAAAAAAGACAAAGAATCCAATTAAAAAATACCTGAGGAGACTTTTCACTAAGAAGATATCAAATGGCCAATAAGCAAATAAGCATGCGAAAATGTGATTTCAGGGAAAAGAAAATAAAACTATAATGAGGGAATGACCAGTTAAAATAAAATAGAATGGTTAAAAATAAAGTAACCCCCCATATTAAATATTAGTGGAAACATGGAGCAACTGTAACTTTCATACAATGCTGGTAAGAATATACAATTATGAACAGTTTTGGAGAACTATTTAGAAGTTTCTAATTAAACATATATCTATTTAATGGCCCAGTGATTCTATTTTTCTCTATATATCCAAGATAATAAGTAGATATTATCAGTAGAAGACCTCGAGGAAAATATTCATAGAAGCCTTATCTGAACAGTCAAAAACTGGAAACAAACTACCTATTAACAGGCAAATTAAGAAAATGCAGCATAACCACACAATGGAATACCACTCAGCATTGAAAAAAAAAATCAAATTCTTGTTACATCCAAAAATGGATGGATCTCAACATTACTGTGTAGAATGAAATATAAACAAACAAAAGCAAAATATATTTTAAAAAGTATAATTATATGAAGTTCAAAAACAGTTAAAACAAATCCATGTTTTAGAAGTCCAAATACTGGTTAGGAGTTTCTATAGACTTGGATTGTACATGAGGGAATCTGGGTAAAAGTTACCCTGATGATATATATGTAAAAACAAAAACAAAAACAAAAAAAAACTTGGTGCATATAGTTCACATTAGTGTACTTTAGTGATATATGTGTCTCACTCTTTCAAAAGGAAAAATAATGAGGGAAAACCTATGAAGAGTAAAATGATAGGATTTGCCCTGACAGGTATTAAGACTTGTGTTAATGACTGAGTTATTGACACAAGAAAAAAGAAAGAAATCAATATAACACATGAGAGAGCAAAACAATCAACCCATTCATGGATGAATACTTGGCCTATGAAAGAGATGGTATTTCATATCACTGAGGAAAAGTATGGAATTTTCAGCTAATGATGCTGACACACTCAGTTTTCCACAGAAGGAAGAGAGGGAGGGAGGAAGAAAGAATGGATTCCTGCCTCAGATTCTCCACGAAAATCACTATCTAGATAGTAGCCTATAAACTTAGAATAAAAGAACAAACCTTTAAAAGTTTTAGAATAAAATATGGAAGACTATATTCTTCATATTAAAATCTATCATTTGTATAGTGTTCACTTAATCAAGCATTGTGCACTGCTAAGCACTTTCCAAGTCTATATTGATTTATTCACTCATGCAATCTTGACAGCAATCAACTCTATGAACTAGAGAGTACTACTATCCTCATTCTACAAATGAAGAAATTGGGCCTCAAGGACGCATTAGTTTTCTACTGATGAATAATTACAAACCTACAAGCTGAAAACATCACAAATATATTCTCAATGTTTCTGTGGCTTAGGAACCCCACACACTTTGGCCAGGATATCTGCTCCAGGACTCACAAGGCTGAAATCAAGGTGTTGGCTGGCACCTGGAGGCTCCACTAGGAAAAGATTCCCTTCTAAGTGGTTGGCAGAAATAATCTCCTTTGGGGCATATGACTAAGGTCCCCATTGTCTTGCTAGCAGGTGACCAGGGACCATTTTCAGGTCCTTCCCACATGAGCCTCTCTCTTACATTTGCCATCTATCTGACATAAGGACCTCTCCATAGGCAAAAACCCTTACACCTTTCATTTCCTCTAACCTCAGAAAGGACAAGTCCCTTTTAAAGACTCACCTGGTTAAGTCAGTCCCATCTCAATAATCTCCCTTTTGATTAAAAGTCAACTGATAAGTAACCTATCACACGCATGATATCCCATCATATCCACAGGTTCTGCAATCATCAAAAAAAAAGGGGGCGGATTATACAGAGTATGCATACAAGTGGGCAGAAATCTTAAGGGATATCTCAGAATTCCGCTTACCACAAAGGATTTAAGTAACATGCCTAAGATTACTCAGCTAGCATAGGAGGGAGTGAAGATTCAAATCCAGTATCACTGCATTATTACTTACATAGTAATGTCTTTTTATGAAAACACAAACATTCAAATAATGGAAAACAGTAATACATTTTCCTATTTTAAAAATTGAAAAGTCTAATCCCCAAAGATGTATTAGAGTCAAAAGACAAGCTACAAACTGGAAAACACATCTGCAACTAATAACATTGAGAGAAAAGAGAGAATGAGGTAGGGGAGGAGGGAGGAGATAGATATATATTCACATATGCATATAACTAACTATATAACAAATCCATAAGAAAAAAAATTTAGAAAGCTTATTTGCAGCAAATAAGGAGATCACAGGGAATAACTTTCAAAGCCATGACTCCCTAAGCAGGGGTGAATGGGTTCCTTTTATTTAGGGTTAGAATGAATATTTAGATAGGGGAGCTATGTCATCATATGTAGAGGTGGGCATAAGGTTGTCCATATGACTTAAACATGCTTATATATACATTGTATGTTAGGTAAATGAGCATTGTGCTCCTCCATGGGCAGAGATTTTAGTATTATAATGAGGTAAGGGTAGGTCAATCTAGAGGTCACTTCATGCTCTATCTGCACAAGCGAGAATTGGGGATTAAGTTCAAACTGGTCTGGGTGGTCTGGGCAGTCCTTATTGCTTGAGGAGTAGTTTTGGTTCCCATCAGGGTATGTTATGCCCATAGGTCTTTTGCCTAAGTTAAGAGATAAACTGGAAAGAAGAGTTTAAGGAAAACTCAGGGACAAAGGTCAACGTATACAAGCAGGTGGGCTGTAAAGGTCAGGTTTTGGGGTCTAGCTGGTGACACTACTGGTAACTTTTTTTTTTTTTTTACTTTTTAGTAATACATTTTACAGTAACATATGCATATATAATTTACATTTATATATATGTTTATGTATTTCCAAAGTTAAATTTAAAACTTGCTGTTTTACCTTTTTATCTTGAAAAATACTTAAAAATTATATAAGAATCAAGGTATATTAACTGATAATATTAACCAAAGAAACACAAAGCATACTCATATTGAGATTATCTTATTTCATTAAAAACATTTTTAAAATACTTTTTTAAAAGATTTTATTTATTTATTTGAGAGAGAGCAGAAGTGAGGTTTGGGTGGAGGGCAGAGGGAGAAGCTGACTTCTCACTAAGCAGGGAGCATGACCAGGGCTGGATCCCAGGGATCTGAGATCATGACCTGAACTGAAATCAGATGTTTAACCTACTGACCCACCCAGGTGCCTCTTTAAAAACAATTTTTTAAATGTGTACTGAAGCCTACTATTGTAAGCAAAAATTCTGAAATTTTAGCCAAAATTTTACTACCACAATCACAATTATGACCACAAAAAATAAAGCCTTCAGTGTTTGGGAATTAATAATACAATGCATTATACCAGATTTCAGATATTTAATTTCTTGACAAAAAAAGATTTATTACTAAAATAACATTTGGTCCATAATCATTATGATTTTAATGGATTTTCTCTCATATAAAGAAAATACAATTTTGCTCATTACTACATTAAAAAGGTCTTGAGCATTCTCCTTACTTCAGAAATCTAGATCAAAAACTCCTTTTTCTAAGAGACTATCCCTGAGTCATCACACATTTCTGATGAAGATTCTGTACTGTCTCTTTCAAAACTCTAATATATTCGTTTTCCTTATAATCATTTACCATTAAATACGTATAATTGACCTCAGCAAAAATTTTAACTTTCCTATAACTTCAACCTCCAAAAACTATTCTACACAGAGACTGCATAAATACATTTCATTATTTTGTAATGACATTTGTGAAATTTTTAATAACTATTTTTGTAACATCTTAAATAT
This sequence comes from Eumetopias jubatus, assembly GCF_037043125.1. NCBI lineage: Eukaryota > Metazoa > Chordata > Mammalia > Carnivora > Otariidae > Eumetopias > Eumetopias jubatus. The sequence goes on along the minus strand of NW_028274818.1, from coordinate 22,145,164 downwards.
AGGTAAGTTACATTGTCAAAACATATTTTTTATTAAATTTCAAAGTGAGAATTTTTCCAACTTTATATGTTGGAAGAATTACATACTTTATATATAAGATGGTATTAACAAAAAGAAAAATAAAACAAGGTTGTTAGTAGATGATACAGTTTTAGGAAAGATGACTACATCAGCCAGCAAGGAAAATGTCTCCAGAAGATTTAACATATACACTGAGATAACAAAAGCCAGTCAATTTAATATTTAGTCAAGTTGTACAAAGCTTGTTTGACCTCACATACAAATAACAAGATATTACGTTAAGAGAATCCCTTGAGTTTTCTGTTACTCCATCATACATTTAACTCTAGAAAGGAAAAGAAATATGATTGGTGAAGGAATTTTTGAAAACTTGCAAATATTCCTATTCACTTTCAAAAACAGAAGAGTGTTTGCAAATGGTTTATTCTAACTGTGTCTGAAGATCAGGATGAGGTCTATTGTAAAACATAAAGGAATAAATGGTCATAGTAGAGTGAGACATAGGAAATAAATCTATGTAAAGTCACCTCACAAAAGTCTTAAGAGTTATCTGTTGAGAAGTAATAAAGCTAAATATAAAGAAAAAAAGAGTAACAATAAAGTGGATCAAACATGGAACTTTTATTCTTGAATATCAGTCATTAATAGAAAGACATTTTCATACTAACCATAAAAGCAAACACTAAAAAAAAACAAAAAACATTTTTTTTTAAATAGCATAAACCTCTAACAAAATTCTTTTTTTAAAATATATTATTTATTTATTTATTTATTTGAGAGGGAGAGAGAGCAAAAGAGAGAGAGAGCATGACTGGGGGGAGGGGCAAAGGGAGAAGCTGACTCCCTGTTGAGTAGGGAGCCCAACTTAGAGCTGGATCCCAGGACCCTGGGATCATAACATGAGCTGATGCTTAACCGACTGAGCCATCCAGGCACCCCCGGTGACAAAATTCTTAATCAGCTTCTTAGAACACATAGAAGAGGAAGAGTTAAAAGAGAAAATAAATCATAGAACAGAAAGAGAAGGGAACATATAGAACAGGAAAACAGAAGAAAAAAATCCTCAGTGACAGGTTTGTTTGTTTGTTTGTGTTTTCCAAGGAAAAAGGGAGTAAAATAAAAAGACGAGGGTATCAGTAAGGCTACAAAAATGATACCTGAGTAAAAACAAAACACACTTCTTTTTGAAACAAACATTTAAACAAAGTTCATACATTGCCAAAAGATAAGCACAGTTGTTCCAATGTAAAAGACTGTCAAAAAATGATTTAAATTGATTTAAAATAGAAATAAAAATTTAGGTATACAGTCCTATATAAGGGAATATATATATATTTGTCTATTTTGTGTAATATTCAATTAGACAATTCATAAAATAAGTTATGGTTTTGTATGTATATCTTCAATCATAAGCAATCTCATTTGAAAAAAATATTTTGCTTGAATTGGGGTAATTATTCTTAGCTTAGAACTAGAATCAGGGACGCCTGGGTGGCTCAATCAGTTAAGCGTCTGCCTTCGGCTCAGGTCATGATCCCAGTGCCCTGGGATCTAGTCCCACATCGGGCTCCTTGCTCAGCAGGGAGCCTGCTTCTCCCTCTGCCTACAGCTCCCCCTGCTTGTACTCTCGCTCACTCTCTCTTGCCCACACTCTCTCTCTCTAACGAATAAATAAATACAATCTTTCAAAAAAAAAAAAAAGAACTAGAATCATATTTGAATTTCTTAGAAATGTATGTTTGATTGTGGTTTATGGGGACAGATTTTCTGGGTAGAATCTTAGCTCTTCTTACTGTTTTCTTAGTTTGGTGTATATGGTTTAATTCCATGTGTTCTCTTTTCCTCATTTGTGAAGTAAATATTATTAATAGTGAATTTCTTGATTTTCAGCAGGGACACAGATTCAAAATTCAGCATTTTCCTTTCGTCCTCATATAAAGCATATAAAATGAAAAAGAAACATTAAAAAATACATTACATTTTTGGCAGGAGTAGGTAACAGTTATCACCTGCCATTTTAATCTACTTCACAGCTAAAAGAAATGGTAGCAGCATCTGAAAGGATATAAAGAAAAAAAACACAAAGAGACTTAAGAAGACACCAATAAGAAGATCTTGGAAAACACCAGATTAAGAACACTTACAAAGGGTGAAGAAAAGACCCTGATGTGAAAAATAGGTATTTACTGTTTGCAATAAAAGATATAAACAATGGGATCAGTAGTGTTATCATCAGAATTTGAGAGGAGCCAGGGAATCAGTCTATAGCAAAAGCAATACGGCAAGACTATTTTAACAATATTGTCTGCATTTGCAGCAGATAAGAAGAGACACTATGAGTTGTGAATGCCAGATAACCTGGAAGACAACATTCTCTCTCTAAAGGAAACTTGACAAGTGGCTGATCCAGAAAAATTGATAAAATAAGATTCAAATAATAAAAATGAAAGTGATTCAGCATGGTTAGAAGGATATTATAAGAAAAATAAAGAAGAGATCAGAAAATTATACTTATGTGGAGAACATGTGCCAAAAGAACACTGCAAAAAAGAAAATAAATATGGTTAATTAAAATTTTATTATAAAATTAAATATTATTTGCAAACTAATTATCTCTATAAAGATCACAAGGCAGGGTTTTGAGAATTCAGGGAACAAATGGTAAGAAACAAAAACAAATAAAATATAAGCTGGCAGAACTAAGGTATGAAATACAGTAAAAATAGTTACAGAAACAGCAAATTGAAAGAAGAGGGAAGAATAATGGTCACTGTAGAAATTACAGCAAAGGACATGGAAAACGGAAATAGAAGAAAGGAAAGAAAACAAAAGGAAGAAAGAGCCAGAGTGAGGGGGGAAGGGAAGAGAGCAAATCAAAGAAAGAAAGAATGACAGAAAAGAAAAAATCAGAATTTTAACATAAAGAGTTAAAAAATACTACAGGGGAAATTATAGACACAGAGAAACATACAAAGGCAAGCCAACATATGCAAAACTGCAGTCCCCCGTGAAGAAAATCAAGCTATAACTCAATACACTTACCTAAAATAAAAGGTGATTCAACCCCACATACTGAAAGAGAACACCACATACCATAGAATACCGATGCATAACAGAGAACACAAAGATGTCCTATAAAAGGTATTGCTCTTCCATATAAAGTCAGAGCTCTTGGAGGAGCAAGATGGAGGAGGAGTAGGAGACCTAAATTTCGTCTGGTCCCAGGAATTCAGCTAGATAGTTATCAAACCATTCAGAACACCTACAAACTCAACAGGAGATCAAAGAAGAGCAGCAACCCTCTGAACAGAAAAGCTACCACTTTCTGGAAGGTAGGATGTGCGGAGAAGTTAATCTGAGGCAATATTCATGAAGAGAGACTGTGGGGGGAGGGAGCCTCCTCAGCTAGCTACCAGTAAGTGATAGAGGAGCAGAGCACAAAATCGGAAATTCTAGAAGTCTGCTCCACTGAGGGACGTGGCTCCAGTGACTAAGCAGGGGTGGCACCCTTGCTGGGACAGGGTGGTCTCAGGACCCTCAGGGGTCACAGAAAGACCAGGGGTGCCTGAGTGCAGCAGAGATCCCAGGTATCAGGATGGGGAAGCCAGCTGCAGAGATGGAGCCAGGGAGTGAGCTCTCAGCTCAGTGTTGCCATACCTGGGATCTGGGGCACAGTCAGGCCACTGCTCCTTGAGCAGGGACCCAACAAGCAGCAGATCCGGGGAGACTCCCCCTCCTCCCCTGGGAGGAGTGGTACGGGAGCACACCACAGGAATCTGCTGGGTTTGGAGACTCCACATAGGGTCGAGTGCCAGAGATAAAAACACTCGGTCACAGGCCAGGTGAGCACGGAGTGCAGCCGGAGACTGGGGAGACAAGAGTGATTGACTGCATTTCTCTGGGGGTAAACTGAGTAGTGGGGACCCAAGTTGTCAGCTCCTCTGGGGTTGGAGATTGGGAGACCACCATTTTCATTCTCATCCTCCGAAGCTGTACGGAAAGCTTTCAGGGAACAAAAGCTACCAAGAGCAAACCGAGCAGGTTACTTAGCCTGGCCCCTGATGAGGGTGGTGCAATTCTGCCTTGGGCAAAGACATTTGAGAATCATTGCAACAGGCCCCGCCCCCAGAAGATCAGCAAGAATAGCCAGCCAAGACAAAGTTTACCAATCAATGAGAACTGCAAAACCCCAGCGCTGGGTGAATACAGCATATGGAATTCATGGCTTTTTTCCCCATGATTCTTTAGTCTTGAAAAAGTTAATTTTTTTAATTTTCTTCATTTTTCTCTTTTTCTATTTTTTTGTTGAATTTTCTTCTTTCCTTTTTCAACCAACATCTTATCAATTACTTTTTAAAAATCTTTTTTTAATTTTTCATTTTTATAGTCATATTCTATCTGTTCATTGTATTTAAGCTTACAATTTGTATATATATGTTTTTCTTTCTTTAAAATTTTGGGATACAGTTCCTAATAACAGACCAAAACATACCCTAAATCTAGTGTATGACGATGTCCTACTCTCCTGCCTGATCACATTCTTTTTTTTTTTTTAATTTTTTTCATTCTTTTTTCAGTCAACTTCTTATCTTATCAATTCCTTTTTGAAATCCTTTTCAAGTATCATCTTTAGAGTCATATTCCATCCTGTCATCATATTTACCCTTATTTTTGTGTATATATATATATATATATATATATATATATATATATATATAAATTTTCTTTCTTTAAAATTTTGGCAGGCAATTTCTCCTAACAGACTAAAATACATCCAAAATCTAGCATGTGGCTCTGTTATATTCACCACCCTGACCATATTCTTTTTTTTTTCCCCTTTCTTTTCCCCCCAGTTTCGGATCTCTTCTGATTTGTTTAGTGTATATTTTTCTGGGGTCATTGTTAACATTTAACATTTAACTCATTTTAGCATTGTTTTAGCATTTTGTTCTCTCATTCATCTATTCTCCTCTGGAAAAAATGACAAGACGGAAAAACTCAGTTCAAAAAAAGAACAAGAGGCAGTAACCAACTGCCAGGCACCTAATCAATATGGACATTAGTAAGATGTCAGAACTAGAGTTCAGAATGACGATTATAAAGATAATAGCTGGGCTTGAGAAAAGCATAGAAGATACTAGAGAATCCCTTTATGAAGAAATAAAAGAACTAAAATCTAACCAAGTCGAAATCAAAAAGGCTATTAATGAGGTGCAATCAAAAATGGAGGCTCTAACTGCTAGGACAAATGAAGAAGAGAGAATTAGTGATACATAAGACCAAATGATGGAGAATAAAGAAGCTGAGAAAAAGAGAGATAAACAACGAGGGCAGAATTCAAGAGATAAGGGATACCATAAAGCAAAACAACATTAGATAACTGGGATCCCAGAAGAAAGAGAGAGAGGGGCAGAAGGTATATTGGAGCAAAGTACAGTAGAGAACTTCCCTAATTTGGGGAAGGAAACAGGCATCAAAATTCAGGAGGCACAGAGAAGTCCCCTCAAAATCAATAAAAATAGGTCAACACCCCGACATCTAATAGTAAAACTCACAAGGCTCAGAGACAAAGAAAATCCTGAAAGCAACTCTGGAGAAGAGATCTGTAACCTACAATGGTAGAAACATTAGATTCGCAACAGACCTACCTATCCACAGAGACCTGGCAGGCCAGAAAGGACTGGTATGATATATTCAGAGAACTAAATGAGAAAAATATGCAGTGATGAAAACTCTATGAAGCTAGGCTGTCATTGAAAATAGAAGGAGAGATAAAAAGCTTCCAGGACAAACAAAAACTAAAAGAATTTGCAAACACCAAACCAACCATACAAGAAATACTGAAAGCGGACTTCTAAGCAAAGAAAGAGCCTAGAAGTAACATAGACCAGAAAGGAACAGAGACAATATACAGTAATAGTCACCTTGCAGGCAATACACTGGCACTAAATTCATATCTTTCATAGTTACCCTGAATGTAAGTGGGCTAAGTGCCCCAATCAAAAGACATAGGGTATCTGATTGGATTAAAAAAATAAATAAACAAGACTCATCGATATCCTGTCTGCAAGAGACTCATTTTAGACGCAAAGACACCTCCAGATTTAAAATGAGGGGGTGGAAATCCATTAACCATGCTAATGGACATCAAAAGAAAGCTAGGGTGGCAATCCTTATATCAGACAAATTAGATTTTAAACAAAAGACTATAATAAGAGGTGAGGAAGGACACTATATCCTACTTAAAGGGTCTATCCAACAAGAACATCTAACAATTGTAAATGTCTATGCCCCTAACATGGGAGCAGCCAATTATATAAGCCAATTAATAACAAAATCAAAGAAACACATCGACAACAATACAATAATGGTAGGGGATTTTAACACCCCCCCTCACTGAAAGGGACAGATCATCTAAGCAAAAGATCAACAGGGAAATAAAGACTTTAAATGACACAGTGGACCAGATGGACTTCACAGATATATTCCGAACATTCCATCCCAAAGCAACAGAATACACATTCGTCTCTAGCACACATGAAACATTCTCCAGAATAGATCACATCCTGGGTCACAAATCAGGTCTCAACTGGTACCAAAAGATTAGAATCATTCCCTGCATATTTTCAGACCACAATGCTTTGAAACTAGAACTCAATCACAAAAGGAAAGTTAGAAAGAACTCAAATACGTGGAGGCTAAAAAGCATCCTACTAAAGAATGAATGGGTCAACCCAGAAATTAAAGAAGAATTTAAAAAATTCGTGGAAAGAAATGAAAATGAAAACACAACTGTTCAAAATCTCTGGGATGCAGTAAAGGCAGTCCTAAGAGGAAAGTATATAGCAATACAAGCCTTCCTCAAGAAACAAGAAAGGTCTCAAATACACAACCTCACTCTACACCTAATGGAGCTGGAGAAGGAAGAGCAAATAAAGCCTAAACCCAGCAGGAGAAGAAAATAATAAAGATCAGAGCAGAAATCAATGAAATAGAAACCAAAAGAACAGTAGAACAGATCAACGATACTAGGAGCTGGTTCTTTGAAAGAATTAACAAGATTGATAAACCCCTGGCCAGAATTATCAAAAAGAAGAGAAATGACCCAAATCAACAAAATCATGAATGAAAGAGGAGAGATCACAAACAACACCAAAGAAATACAATTATAAGAACATATTATGAGCAACTATATGCCAGCAAGTTAGATAACCTGGAAGAAATGGATGCATTCCTAGAGACTTATAAACTACCAAAACTGAACCAGGAAGAAATAGAAAACCTGAACAGACCCATAACCACTAAGGAAATTGAAGCAGTAATCAAAAATCTCCCAACCCTGTTCAGTGGGGAGCCTGCTTCTCCCTCTCCCTCTGCCTGCCACTCTGCCTACTTGTGCTCTCTCTCTGTGTCAAATAAATAAATAAAATCTAAAAAAAAAAAAAAAATCTCCCAACAAACAAGAGCCCAGGACCAGATGGCTTCCCAGGGGAATTCTAACAAACATTTAAAGAAGAATTAATACCTATTCTTCTGAAGCTGTTTCAAAAAATAGAAATGGAAAGAAAACTCTCAAACTCATTTTATGAGGCCATAATTACCTTGATCCCAAAACCAGACAAAGACCCCATCAAAAAGGAGAACTACAGACCAATACCCCTGATGAACATGGATGTAAAAATTCTCACCAAAATATTAGCCAATAGGATCCAACAGTACATTAAAAGGATTATTCACCAAGACCAAGTGGGATTTATCCCTGGGCTGCAAGGTTGGATCAACATCCACAAATCAATCAGTGTGATATAATACATTAATAAAAGAAAGAACAAGAACCATATGATCCTCTCAATAGATGCAGAAAAAGCATTTGACAAAGTACAGCATCCTTTCTTGATTAAAACTCTTCAGAGTATAGGGATAGAGGGTACATACCTCAATATCATAAAAGTCATCTATGAAAAACCCACAGCAAATATCATACTCAATGGGGAAAAAATAAGAGCTTTTCCCCTAAGGTCAGGAACACGACAGCTATCACCACTGCTGTTCAACATAGCACTAGAAGTCCCAGCCTCTGCAATCAGACAACAAAAAGAAATAAAAGGCATCCAAACTGGCAAAGAAGAAATCAAACTCTCACTCTTTGCAGATGATATGATACTTTATGTGGAAAACCCAAAAGAGTCCACCCCAAAACTGCTAGAACTCATACAGGAATTCAGTAAAGTGGCAGGATATAAAATCAATGCAAAGAAATCAGTGGTATTTCTATACACCAACAACAAGACAGAAGAAAGAGAAATTAAGGAGTTGATCCCATTTACAATTGCACCCAAAACCGTAAGATACCTAGGAATAAATCTAACCAAAGAGGCAAAGAATCTGTACTCAGAAAACTACAGAATATTCATGAAAGAAATTGAGGAAAACACAAAGAAATGGAAGAATGTTCCATGCTCATGGATTGGAAGAACAAATATTGTGAATATGTCTAGGCTACCTAGAGCAATCTACACATTTAATGCAATCCCTATCAAAATACCATCCACTTTTTTCAAAGAAATGGAACAAATAATCCTAAAAAATGGGATCAGAAAAGACCCCAAATAGCCAGAGGCATATTGAAAAAGAAAAGCAAAGCCGGTGGCATTACAATTCCAGACTTCAAGCTCAATTACATAGCTGTAATCATCAAGACAGTATGGTACTGGCACAAAAACCGACACATAGATCAATGGAACAGAATAGAGAACCCAGAAATGGACCCTGAACTCTATGGTCAAATAATCTTTGACAAAGCAGGAAAGAATGTCCAATGGAAAAAACACAGTCTCTTCAACAAATGGTGTTGGGAAAATTGGACAGCCACAAGCAGAAGAATGAAACTGGACCATTCTCTTACACCACACACAAAAATAGACTCAAAATGGATGAAAAACCTCAATGTGAGACAGGAATTCATCAAAATCCTTGTGGTTATTTTAAAATGCCAATAGTCTAAGATAATATTAACTTTTATTATAACATTACAAATGTATAAATTACAGACAATTTCAGATAATATATTTAGAAAAATAAGGTGCAGGTATTCCAAATTATTAGAGTAAAAAAAAAAGCCTATTCTTCCATTGATAATCATATTTAAGTAAATATATATTCATCTAAACAGACATTTTTATTTGCTTAATAGTTCTAGCAGTTTTCTTACAAGAAATCCATGAAACTGACTCCTTTTCAGACTGTCAAGTGAAGTATGGTTGAGCCAAATTATTTTGAACCACTGGTTACGTACTTTATTTCATTTGACCTCAACAGTGAGTTTTCAAACAAAATCATCATTTCTAAAGTACATTTTGCTACCTTAATTTACCTTTTCTTTCTTCTATTTCCCTCCACAATGACAGAGATACAGAACTGTCGAACTAAAGAAGAAATGGTCTTTATAAATTCTAGGGGGAGATAATGGAACATTTTAGTAAATTGAAATTTAGCAGGATGGCTCATTACAAGGCCTATAGTTGTACATCTCTTACATTCTAGGCATATAAACTGATTTGAGAACATGGAGTAGTTTTGCTGTGGTAATTAAGTCTAGCTCCCCCTAAAATTCTTAGATCAACCTTTGATTACAATCTGAATTTTCAGTTTATAAAATATACAACCTTATCAGGAATTGGAGCAATGACGTGGAATTATGGTAGAAATCTTTGTAAGGGAAAATAAACTGAAGATCATTCATTCTTATAAATTCAAAAGGCAGACAGGAGAACAAAGTTTATTATATCATCACTAACTGATATTACTTTGTTGAGGACTAGTAATAACATTATCAGATATGCACAGATTATGTATTACTTGTACACTACCATGAACAAGAGGAATCGTCAGTTGGCACTCTCTAAAGCATTCCAAAATCCTGCTAAATATAATAGTCAGAAGGGATGCTTGTTTGCTTTCTCTTTCTCTTTCTTTCCCTTCCTCCCTCCCTCTGTCTCTTTCTTTCTCTCTCCTCTCTCCTTCCCTCCTTCCTTCCTTCCTTCCTTCCTTCCTTTTGAAAGAGTCACATTTAATAAGGGAAACTCTTCCAAAAGTAGAGTTGTATATTAGTGAAGAGCACGGCTTCTCATTAAAAATCATCCGGGGAGCATTTTAGCAGTACTGATGTGCAGGGCCCAGGCTTAATTGGTCTGGGGTAGAACCAAGGCATGTTTGTTTGTTTACTTTAATTCTAAAGTGATTCTCCTGTGCCGTCATGTTCAAATGAGAACTTTTATCGTTTTTATTTCTCAGGCTTATACAAGATTTTCCAATTTAGCTTCCCTTCTTGGCTTTGATTTCCTGCCTCATGACATAGTACCTACAGTACTATGGATCTCAGTACAACAGTCATCTAGAATTCTCATTATTTATTACGTATTTATACCTCCTGACCGAAGCTGAGAGATTAAATTTCTCAATGTCTGATAGAAATACTTAGGAATCTGCATTTTTCATGAGTTTTTTGGTTGCTTCTGATGAAGAGAACACATGGACATACTAAGAAAATGCTGGAATCCATAGGATTATAATTTTTGAAGTTGGTCAGATGAGGATTAGCACACTTATTCCAATGTTTGCTGCAATCGACAAGAGGTAAGTTGATACATCCCTCCCGGATAAAAACAGTACCACTTCCAGGTCCCATTGTGGGGATTACATTTATTGAATTTAAAGCATTTAGCACAGTGACTGGCATATATGTAAATATTCAATAAATATTATCTTGCAACATTATTTACCTGTTGGCCCCTATACAATTACTCTGATCTATCCAACCAACTACCTCACACACATCTAGTATAAGCACCTCTTCTCCCCAGAAAAGAAAATACTAATACCTTCCTGAATCTTGCTTGAGGTACAGAATAAAATAGGTTAAGGGCAGTATAGAGAGTCACTTCTTCACTCATCTAGACTTCCTGGGTTTGAGATGTTCTGAGATTTATTTTTTGTATCCTAGACAGCTAAAAAGTAACCTTAGCATACAGGGAAACAGGCTTAAAGGGTAGACTTTCTCTCTTTTCACTTACAACTCACAGTTCCCCAAAGAGAAGGAATGCACTGTCAGCAAGGACTAACACACTGGGAAAGCATTCACTTCACAGTTCGGAGCTTGGTTAGTCTTTTGCTGAGTCTATAGATAATTATCTTGACAGCCATGTGAATCACTGACCCAATCAACTGTGGTTAGAGTGATAGGCTCGGTTTTATCGTCCAGAAGGAATACCAGATGGAACAAGTTGAACTACTCTTCTTATGGGTGAGGGACAATTTGAGTTCTGGTTTTCTACTCTTGGAGTACATTTACCAATAGTGATCATGGAGGAGCCACAAATAGACAAAAATGAAAAGCTACACTTTGTTGGACAGTGAAAAGGCACAGACATAATAATAATAATAGCACAGGGTTTTTACATTGTGATTGCTATTCAATAAATGTTTGCTTTTACAATTAAAAGACTGGACTCCATTGAACACTGGTCTCTAAACACATGCACAAATGAAAAATAATTATATCCAATTTCTTGTTTATTACATCATAATTTGCTAATATTAACCTTTTTTCTTTAGGATTTTCCTTCAGTCTGAAGAAAAGAGTAAGTAAAAATCCATCAGATTTACTTCCATGGAGTCCATTCCAGTTCCCCAGAGAAGAAAGAGGGATTCTGAATAGTTTTGCCTCTAGGAATAAATTTTAGGAAGTTGGAGGTAACTTAGCTTTTGATAAGTCTCAGAGGTAATTAAATGAGTGGATATAACAGAGGAGAGGGAAGGCATTCCAAAAGTTTATATCCTAATTTAATGTTATTATTCCTAAATAGGTGTTAAATTTTTTTAAGGCTAAAGTGAAATGATATGGATGTGTATTAGTCATATGTTAAACTAGCAAGCCATTTAAATTGGACAGTTGAAACTTGTAAAAGAATATGCAAATTTTTTAATATATTGAATCAGCCTGTGGAGGGTAAAATAGCAATAAATCTTCCAAATGCCATGATAAATATTGATTTAAAATGGTAGTTTCCATAACTAGCAATATGACAAACTAAATGCTAAAAAAAAAATCCTTCTGAGTACTTTATAGCTAAAAATGCTGATTAAAATAAAAAGGAAAAAAAAATGTAGACTGAGCTGGCCGTCCTGCCATCCTCTCTATTTAAAAACAAACAACAACAACAAAAGAATCCACATGGGAGGTTGCTGTGTACTGGAGCCCTAGAGCAGAACTCAGGAAATGGATCTGATTGTAGAACTTCGCAAAAAAGTTCACATTCCCAACAGGCAACACACTTGGTGACTCACTTAAGAGAGGAAAAAACAAAATCCCAAACAAACAGAAAACTGTCATAATAAGGGAGAAAGTGAATAAAATGACCTGTTTGGGTCTTGGTCCTAATTGCAGGGGAAGAAAGATAAACGTTTGCCAAGAGGATTCCTGATCACAGTGTCACACATGCACAGTTTGGGGGCAGAGTTTACACTACACCTTGATCTTAAAGAACCCAAATTTAAACTCAACATGATAACAGGATAATAGTATCCTATAAAACTGGAAGAAGCAAACACATACATCCTCTGGAGAGGATATTTTTTAAACCAAATTAGAAAGAGACACCAAAGATAAAATTTAATGAACATGAACAAACAACAGATCACTAAATACAAAGAATATGAGCCATAATAACTAATAAGCAGAAAACCCAACAAACTGTAGCCCCAGAACTATAAAAAACTGTCTGTAAAAACAATAATATAAAAAATAAAAATATTTTAAAAGATATATGAGAATATTTTGAAAGTGTGAGTAAAAATAGACTATTAAAATTGACAAGTGTTTCAGAAAAAAGGAGAATGTCTAGAAACGAAAATTTAATATTGAAATTAGAATATCAATGTCCAGTTTAAACTGTAAAATGTATATAACTAAAGATTGAAAGATACATATGAAGATGTTACACAAAATGCTACACAGGGAATCAAAGATGGAAAATGTGAGATACAATTTAGAAGATACTGAGGTCTGACAATTGGCTAATTAGAATTTCAAAAAGAAATAATAGAGGAAATAAGGAAAGGACAATATTTGAAAAAAAATAATGACTAAGAATTTTGTTAACTGATGAAAAAATCATAAGATCCAAGAATAGACCCCAAATTTTAAACAGAATAAAAAAAAAATCCATACCTAGACACGTGAAAGACAGGAGGATACTAAACATTCAGATAGAAAGCACAGATGCTTTACAATGGTAAAAACATTACACCAAATGCTGACTACTCTCGGCATTTTCACAGTATGTCCAGCCCCTGAGGTCAAAACTATTTTCCTAATAACACAGCACTCATTCCCTCTGTTAGATAATCTTACTTATTTATAATATTATTAATTTGTGTTTTCTTTTTCTTTTACTAAGTTTGGTCAGGTTATTTTAGGGATGTATAAATTTTATTGATCTTTTCTGTTCTTGTATAATTTTGTCTTTGTTAAATTTCTCTATCATGTATCTGCTTTTTGTTTCATTGATTTCTTTTATCTTTATTACCTCCTCCCTTCCACTAATTTGGGTCCACTTATCTCTTCTTTTACTAGCTGGTAATGTAAATCCTTAGGTCCCTGGCTTTAGAAGCATTAAGGATAACATTTAAACTTTCCATCCATGAATTGCTTTGCCTGTAACCCATGAATGTTTATATGTGGCATTACTTTTTGCTATTTCCCTTTGAAACACTTTCTCCTGTCACTTTTGATTTCACCTTTGGTCCCTAAATTGTTTAAAAATGTGTTTTCTAGGGGCACCTCGGTGGCTCAGTCAGTTAAGCATCTGCCTTTGGCTCCAGTTGTGATCCTAGTGTCCTGGGATCAAGCCCCCCACCCCCAAGGTGGGCTCCCTGCTCAGTGGGGAGTCTATTTCTCCCTCCTCCTCCCTCGTCCCCCTACACGTGCACAACTCTCTCTCTCTAATAAATAAATAAATCTTTAAAAAATGTGTTTTCTAGTATCTAGATATTTGAATTTTCTTCTTATCATTGTAGATTTTTAATTTAATTTTGCTGTGGTCAGAAAACACTGTAAGTCTTCTATTCTTTTAAATTTATGGATATATATTTTACAACCAAGCATGTGGTCCATCTTGGTGAATATATAATGAGAACTTCAAAAGTATGTGTTTTCTCCAGTCAATGAATATAAAGTTCTAAAAATGTCAACTACATCAAGTGTTTGCCAATCTTTCTCAGATATTCTAGATTTCACTTATTTTTTATATTTTTATGTTTATATTAAAATATTCTACTACATGTTTTGAGGATCATATTTATTCTTGTATCTTAACGGTTTCTTTTTTAATTGTGCAATATTCCCCTTATCTTTTTTTTTTAAGATTTTGTTTATTTAGTAGAGAGAGGTTGAGCAATCGAGCACAAGCAGGGTGAGCGGCAAGCAGAGGGAGACAGAGAAGCAGGCTTCCCACTGAGCAGGGAGCCTGATGCAGGGCTCAACTCCAGGATCCTAGGATGATGACCTGAGCCATAGGCAGACGCTTAACTGACTGAGCCACCCAGGTGCCCTGCCTTTTATTTTTACCTTGAAGACTATTTTATCAGTCATTAAAATGGTATTCTGATCTCTTGATGTGTATCCTTTTGCAGTCAAAATAGTGAAGTCTTGTGCTCTTATCCACTTGGAGGATCTCTGCAATAAGCAAAGTCTTTAGTATTCAGTAATTAGAGCATTTATAACAATAAAATATAAGCCATTCGTGATAAGCTTATTTTAGATGTGTTCATTTATTTTAGATATGTTTTCCTTTGCCTCATTGTACACAGTTATAACACCTGATTTTAGAGTCTTTGATAGCTCCAACTTTGGGACAACTGTGTATGGGTATATATTCATTGTTTTTCTCCCTGAAAATTTGTTTATTTAATACTAGTTATTTGTATGCCAAGTAATTTTGCATTGTATCCTGGATAATGTGAATTTTATACTGTACAGGATCCTATTTATATTTCAGCAGGACATATTCAAAGCTGGATTCACACTGTAAATTCTGTTTCCTCTGTTCTGTGGTGGCTTATAATCTTAGTTTTGTTCTCAATGTACTTGCTATGCTGGTTTGTGTCTGTTACATACATACGTAGTTCCCACAGCCTTGGTTAGATGTTCAGCATTACCAAATCTGAATCGTGGAAAGATTCTCTTTCATGAGTTAGGGCTTTCTAGACGCCAGGTTTTCAACAGTACTTGTGGTACAGGGAAAAAGCCCCAAACTCAAGCGCTTCAGGCTTTTCGTTATTTTATTACATTATCATTTTTAACAATAAGAGTAATGACAATTGCTGACTCAGGTCACAATTCAAAAAGTCAGGATTTCTGGCTCTGTGGTGTACGGTTTTCAAAGCATTAATGAGAATATTTTCTTGGAGAAGTACAACCATCAAAAAATTCAAGCTTCAATTACTGTTTTGTTTGTGTTTTTTCATGTAGACAACTTCTTAATTTGCCAAAGTGAAGTCGAGAGACATCCAACCCACCAGAGGGCAGAACCCTTTGAATTCTTCTCAATTAAATAAAAATCTGTTTTCCCTGAGTACTTAAAAATATTTGTTATTTGAATGAAAAAGAAAATAAATGAATGAGCTATTCTTTTATTGAAATTAGCCCATACAGAATTAAATAATTCACATTATTAAATTTTCAGCAGTTTTCTTTTCCCTAAAACGAATAAGAATTGAATAGAAACAAACAGAAATTCATTTTTATATTCTTGAAAATTACCTAAATATATAAAAGCAAGGGGATGATTAACAAATAAATCTCTGGGGGCGCCTGGGTGGCTCAGATGGTTAAGGGTCTGCCTTCGGCTCAGGTCACGATCCCAGGGTCCTGGGATCGAGTCCCGCATCGGGCTCCCTGCTAGGCGGGGAGCCTGCTTCTCCCTCTGCCTCTGCCTCTCTCTCTCTCTCTCTCTCTCTCTCTGACTCTCATGAATAAATAAATAAAACATAAAAAAATAAATAAATCTCTAACTCTCATATTCCCAGATCTAAAATTTGTGTGCTGTAATGGGTTGGGCTATGTGTCCTCAGAAAAGATGTGTTGGAATCCTAACCCCCAATACCTCAGAATATAACCTTTTGGGGATAGAGTCTATAGAAATAATCAAGTTAAAATGAGGTCATTAGTGAGTCTCTTAATCTAATATGACCATTGTCCTTATAAAAAGAGAAAATTTAGACACAGAGACACAAGTGAGAATGCCATGTGAAGATGATTTTCTTAGTCAAATACATCTACACGCCAAGGAATGGCAACTGCCAAGCAAACCACCAGAGTCTTGAGAGAGGCAAGGAACAGTCTCCTTCACAGATTTTAGAAGGAACCAAACTTGCTAACACTTTGATCTCTGACTTCTAGTCTCCTGAACTGTAAGACAACACATTTCTGTTGTTTAAAACATTTAGTTGTGGCAATTTGTCACAGCAGCCCTAGGAAGCTAATAGAAGGGCCTAGAGACCTAGTTATTTTTCCAGATAAAGATACTTTGCTGTTAATACTGTTTATTTTCTTATAAAATAATCAAGTTATATTTTAGGAAGAAAATTTGTCAGAGGTTAGAAACATCTCATTTATTCTAAATTTGCTTTTATTTGTAACTATTAAATTATTTTTATTTTTGAAGTTTATTTTATGAAAATGTAATTTTCATAGAAAAAAGATAATTCCTTTATTTCATCACCACGTTCTAAAACACATAAAATGGCAAATGTCACTTTGATTCTAATAATTATAAAATTTTTATACATAATATATTCAACTTGGACCATGAGCTTCAAAAAACCAACAAAAAATGGAGATAAATGTTCTCAGACCAAGAAAAATAGAGAAGTCAATGTGTATAACACCAAACTAAAATCAATTACACACCCACTTACAGATCACAAGGGATGTAAGATACAAATAAAGGGAGAACTAATGAGAAAATTGTTACAGATTTGCAGGATGATCTTCAGAGGATTACTAAAATAGAATCATACCCTGTGTTTATTGATGCTATGATTCTCACCCCATCTTCATCCTGGGAATGTATAGGAATAATTCAATCAAGACTAAGTATTACTGCTGTGTGTTTTAAAATATTGTACTGGCTCAAATGTTTAACAACAGGATCCATATACAACATGCCAGACCTATTGCTATCAGCAAGCAAATAAAAAAATATTTCTTTGGGAATCTAATCATTAATTTGGATTTTAGTATGGCAGTTAGCCCTTAAAGATTAGAAACTCAACTAATAGATAATTCTACTATCTTTAGCTCCCTCTTAGTAATAAATTATTCAACATAAAAATGAATATAATTTGAGTGAAAGTATTTTCTATTTAAAAAGTTAAGTTGTATATGTATACCTAACAGGGCTGTAGCAGCAACAGTTTTAAACTGTTTTTAAATGTTTTCTTTAACAGAAACCTTTTTGTTGTTTAAATCTAGCAGCTTGCTAAGACAGATGTGTTTGTTCAATTTTCAGAAAAGATAGCAGCTGCTCAAACTCAAAAATAATAGATATGGGTAATTTTAAATAGCAAACATGAAAGTTGATTTCCCAGCCTTACTTTCTGCCAAGCATCTGGGCAGCCATAAGGCACACTAACCTAATTGGTGCCAATTAATTGCCATGTGTGTTCAATTTAGTACTGAATCCAAGACTAGTTCAGAAGCCTATGCCATCTACTGACTCATCAGACACACCTTAAGAAATGCTATGAACATATTACTTTTCATGATGTGGGTGACGGCTCCTTCAATTACTCACTGTAGAAGGGAAATATGAACTTACTAAAAATGTATGCCTTATGGGAATATCCATTCTGCCAATGATTATGTAAGCCCCTAACACTGATTATCATTCTCAGTGATGACAACTATAGCATTTGGAGACATGAGAGAAGAAAACAAAACAAACTACTTGAGGACCCTGAAAAGTAAACAAAAACAGGTGATGTAGATGAGTCAACACTTGGAGAAGCAATCCAGTCACAGGTGAGTTTCCTGGTTTTATTTTTGTTTCTTCTGTTTTGTACCAGCGTAGACACCAGGTGCACAGGGCAACAGCATGCACAGCTAAACTCTGACAGAATATCTGGATACTTCTGGCCAGGAAACAATTCAACAAAGCCAGTTAGGTCAGAGTACATGGAGGAAATCCTAGAGAAGAGAAAGATTGAAGAGAAGCTGGCGTTTCTCTGTAGAAACCTATAAAACTCCCAGCCTAATAGGAGAACCAGATGGGCTTTGAACAAATCCAAATTAGTATAGCAAAGACTTTGAGAATTCAGCTCACCTGTAAAATC